>NW_013665786.1:251004-254489 GCF_000517525.1 Limulus polyphemus | reverse complement strand
TTTAAATTAAACAAACATCAATATTAAATAAATATAGAATAATAAATACGTCACAATTTATTCAAAGGTATTGTTGTTTTCCAGCAAAGCCACTTGAACTGTCTGATGTGTCCACTGCAGGGAATCGAACCGCGAATTTTAGCGTTGTAAGTCAATAGATTTATCGCTGTCCCACCGGGGGACTTGTTAAAAGGTGTAGTAAGCTCATTCACGATATATTGAACAAACATGCACTAAGTTGTTAACCATCGCGCTAATTATGTATAAATATGAATACAAGTGCCGAACGTTTCACAAAATTGAGGAGTGTGAATCAACAATATTTAGGCTATAATAAAATTAATCAATGAGAAACTACAGTCAGTACTACAACATTGTTGTGCAAACCACAGGTTTTAGTGTTATAAACCTCCTGACTTACCGCTGAACCACTGTGGGCATTAAAATGGGCTCTCTGTGCTCTGCCCACAACAGTTAGGGAAACCTGAATTTTAGTGTCGTAAGCCTGTTGACTTAGTTGAGCCTCTGTAGAAAACTTAAATAACACAACATACGACACATGACCGGTTTAACAGTTAGCAACTTCACACTGGAAGAAAGATTAATATTCAGAGTTGAAGCAAATCCTGCAATAAATATATACTTGGATTGGTAAAAAAATCGAAAGTGTGTGATAACATCATTAAACATATTTTTCAATCACTGCTAGAGACACAATGTCTCTTAATATCTTAACTGTTCCGGTATTATTCGATGTCGTTACTTTCTAGTTAAGCTCCTGATTTACCAACAGGGCACGTGCATGACCGAGTTTACAAAGGAATGTCGGTCTGACAGGGCGAAAGGCGTCAGATTACTGAGTGCAACAGATGTTTTCTGAAGTACTGACTAATTTGAAGAACGCATTTTAAACTCATTTCCGGATCAACAGCATAAACAGTGATTCCTTTAATTTTCAATTTCAAAACAGCAGTGACACTGAGACGTTTAAATATTTATGAAAAAAAGTATACAAAATCATCATATAACCGCCAATTACTTAAAACTTTCTGAGATTAGATGATCTCAAAAAATATAAAATTAAACCTTCAATAAATTTCACCATAGAAACATATTAATCTTAATGAGATATGAAGTAAAATGTTATTTACCCGAAACGACTCGTATAATTAAAATCTTATACTGCAATTTGTTTTTCACCATCATATAAATTTATGAAATGTGTTGGATGTTTTTCTTGTTTTTGTTTTATATTCCTTGTTTTATCTTCCATTCTTGTCGAGTTAGATAAAGGTGCCGAATCACTGCTCACTCACATTGATAAAGGTGCCGAGTCATTACACACATATTATTGTTAACCTGTCTCTAACTGGAACAACTTCCTTATTGTGTGTATTTTGTTTGTTTGCTTCCGTTTTTTATTAACTGATGTTCGTGGTCCAGTAACCATTGTAGGTGTTCGGATCTAGAAGTTTCATAGGTCAGAGAAAAGATTGTACTGTACATTAAATTGTGCGTGCTCACCTGAGCTGTAAATCCTATAAATTGTTCTACAATGAAACCGGAAGTTTGTCGTTACCCATATTTTGTGATTGCTCGAGTTACAAACATTCTTTAAGGCCTAACATATTTCACGTTTTGGTAATACAAGATTAACTGAATCCCTTTTATTTTCAATTTTAAAAACATATAAAATAAAGAGTTTTTATTATTTTATTAAACAAATATTTCCATGGCGTGAGTTAAGTTGTAGAATAAATAGGCGATTTTCTAAATTACAACTAAATAGGTTATTTTGAAAGTTTCGTTGTTTATCCACTCGCACATCATAAAACTTCTTGAATCAGACGTAATAATAATAGACTGACCAGTGATATTGCACTTCCTTAGAACTTAAAACAAATGTTGTTTTTTATATTTCTAGTAACGATCTAAAAGTAGGCCTAATAAAAGCATAACAAGGGACTGAAAAATGATATTGCACTTTCTTTCAAATTAAAAACAAGTGATTTTTTTCCCATTAATGATCTAAAATTAGGCCTAACAGAAGCACACACTGAGAATTTCGGGCTGATATAAGAGTTTGGAGATTTACGAATTGATTTATTTTATTTTTATGTAAGTATGTAATGTTTAGGTTCTAATATAAATTGCTGTCACAGATTTTCTTTTTCAAAAGTGTAACCAGAAACTAGTGAAAAATCGTTCATATTTTGTTGCACTTCCGCTTTTCAATTTGATCCTCTGGAAGAGGTTTCTATTCAAAGTTCACAAAAACTGAAAAAAGGGAGGTACGAGTATTCTTCAGCCAATACTGAGGAAGAGAAAAAAATAAACATGGAGCGATATCGTGAGACTAGCTCTTCAATACATTACTCATCGTAAGTTCCATGGAGTGACTAGCTCCAACTAGCAAGTTATCACCCACTGCCAACTCTTGGGCTAATCTTATACTAACGAATAGTGCGAGTGACCACACTTATAACGCCCCCACGGCTGAAAGGTCGAGCACATTTGGTGTGACGGGGATTCGAACCCCCGACCCTCAGATTGCGAGTCGCGCGCCCTAACCACCTGGCCATGCCGGGCCAACATGCAAGTAACTTTAATAGAAAATATTTCTAATGTATTTTCTAAGTCTAAACTAGATGAATAACATATTTGATCAATTCCTACTCTTTAAGAAAGTTAACAATTCAATGAATAGTATAATGTTATCATAGGAAGTACAATCTTTGGTGTAGTAATTGCCATGTAGTGTACAGGGACTTTTTTCTCGTGGACTGTGAAGCTAGCCAAACCTCACATGCATGTCTTTGATTTAAGTTATTTCCCAATATGCTCTATTCCTTAATGTCATTTACCCACATATCATGAAGCATAGAGAAGTTTTCTGCAGCAAGGGTAACTACTGATTTTCCTCTTGATGGAACCTATGCCCACTTGCTGTTCACGTCACCCCTTTTCTTTCTTCATATCTGGAGGCAGTTTCTCATCTATCATTACCAAATCAGGTAGAACTATAGAACCAATGTGTATCAACATACTGCAAGGTTTTTCATTAACAAACTCGTGGACTAGTTTCTTCAAACAATCTGGAATTATTAACTGAACTTTGCCCTATAAGTCCAGCTTATTCCTGTTTCTCAATGTTTGGTTAGCCCTTTGTTGTTTCTTTGATCTGGTTGGGATAGAAAACTTATCCTTTGGGTACAATCTCTTTGGTGTCTTAAAAGCTGTTGATTCCGCATAGTGTCAATTGTAATGGTCAGATTTCTCAAACCTGTAACACTTTCCTCTTTCTGGTATCATTTGGGAGGAGTTCTTATTCCCTACAAACTTTTATCTACAGGTCTTGGCGATATGTCCTTTCAAACTACACATGAAACACTTATTATCTTAATTATAGTATTTTGGCACTTGTGTATAAAGTTAAAATCATAAATAATAGTCAACGTTAAACTGGTACACAATTAAAAACATTT
>NW_013665786.1:238385-250274 GCF_000517525.1 Limulus polyphemus | reverse complement strand
ATTGTGTACCAGTTTAACGTTGAATATTTATTATGATTTTAACCTATTATCTTGTTGTTTATTTTCTCCTCTCTTTTACTAGTTATATAACTAATTCTTTTAGTTCCTATAAACTGTCATCAGCAGGAGTTGATGTTTCAGTGCTACTGAATCTGACGATCTAGTAACTGTGAGATGGTGTTTTAGCTGTTCACCTGCGACTTTAATGGATTCTAGTTCCACTGCCTGCTGTAAAGTTTCCTTTAAGGATGTACACCGACTGTACTTCAGTCTATTTCTCATATCGTCGTCTACTATGTCATCTATATATTGTCCGTGTGCCAACAAATCCATCATTTCATGAGGAGCATCTGGATAAGATAATTGGGCGAGCCTTTCTAAATCTTCTGCAAGTTTGGCTAAGGTATCTTCTTTTTCTGGACCCTGTTCTAGGACTTTCCCCTAGGTACTTCCTTCTGGTGTGTCACTCCAAACCTATTTGATAAGGCAGCTACTAACACTTGGTCATTATTACTGCTCTTTGCTGTTGGACCTTTTAAATAGGCATTAAGATCAATAGCCTGTTGTTCATTATTTATTCCATTTACTTTGGAAATGGTTTCTAACTGTACTTGGTATGCCTCCCATGATACCTTCCTATTACGGTTTATTGGTGACTTGATTGTCCAATATGAAATATGCCACCTAAATTCTATTTTATTTGGTAGTGCCATGGCTAGAATAATCTATGGAGGTATTTCAGTAACAGGTGGTAACAGCAGTAGCAGTAATAGATAGATCAAATAAGTTCTTCTTTTCCTGTTTTAGGTTGGAACACTTGAGCCAAAGCAGAAAGAGGTGTGTGGCTGGTTTAATATCCGCATTTAAATAATTCATTTACCAGATGCTTTATTCTGTCACTCATGTCCTTTTCTACCTATTTGTTGTCTTTCTTCACTTCACTTTTGATTTTGTCGATATCCTTTTTTACTTCATTCTTAACTTTGTCAATGTCCTTCTGAATTTCTTCAAACTTGTTGTTATAATCCCTCTGTACGTCTCTATAGTTTGATTGATTTTGTATTCAATCAGACTTGTTTTTGATTTTAATTCTTCTTTAAGTTATATATCTCTTTATTTTAACTCTATATTAAATTCCTGTCAACTTCTTCTAATTCCCTGTCACTTTTTTTGTTTCTTCTTTAAATACTCTATTTCGTTCTGTTTGTTCCTCTTCCATTTTTAATATGCTGAGCAGGTTTCCATCTCAGTTTGTTCCCTCGTGATTATCTTGAATGGAAGTTAAAGTTTAGTCAAAGTTCTGTTTTATTTACACTAAAATAATCACACTTCTAACAACACTGCTGTAAGTTCTTTTCTTGGTGGGCTCTTTAAAATTATGTGGTGAAATTAATGCAGCGCTCAGTCCATGTAACGAGAATAAATTAGTTTATTTCCTTATTTAATGTTCCTACAAGCCTCAACCACTGTGGTAAGTTTTAGATTGCATTCAGGCCCGCTGAGAGGGCGGGAGAACTTGAGAAACTCCCCTGTGACCCTCAAGAGCCTTGGGGTATCTAAAGCTCGATAGGAGCCCCTAAAATGTAGCAATATAAAAGAAAAAAGGATTGGGGCAAAGAAATTTTCTGAATGATAAATTCGACAGTTACATGAGATCAGTGAGCATCGTGCAACAATTATAGTGTTCAGACTGTTGCTGAAAAAATACAAATTCCAACACTTCATTGTCACAGTTGTGTGTACCATTTGATATTTGATCATTAAATTTCTTTTCTTTCTTTTCAATTTGTGAACCATTAGCACTGAAAAAGTGAAATTTTCAATTTTATACATAAAATGTATGCTGCATTTTTGCCTTTCTTTACAGACCCCTTTTCAGATCTCGATAGACTTGGCCACGTTTACAGCCACCTTAACTGTACTAACCTAAAAAAATAATCTTATTTACACAAAGTAACCAATATGTACGATAATTAACACAGATCCAAAATTTTCACTAAAACACATTGATTGGTTCACTCTATCAGCAGCTTGAAACAACTCTTTATTTTCTTAACTATCTTCTCCGAGCCTCATATATAATCTACTAGAAAACTTTACGTCATATATTCTGTAAATTTCTCGATGTTCTAAGCCTCTCTTATTAATCTTTCGATTCAAACGTCATTATTACGATTCGCAGCTTTCTCTAGCAAACAAACAAATTGCAACTTTATAAATATAGCTTATAACAATATGTTAGGACTTTGAACATGTAACGGAAATAGTGTTTGCAACAAATGTATTGTTATCAAACATAAAAGGATTTTTTAATGAGGTGTCTGCAGCTCTGTTATATAAGCAGTGTTTCGCTTGGTCTAAATCCATCGCACTAACAAATAGACACAATTGTAAAAGTTGTATGAGTCAAGGTTGCCCCAGTCGTTTCTTCGAACTTGTCCTGTGTGTATTTGTTTCCAGCGGATGAAGATAAGAGTTGCAGTTTGAATGTTGTTGCACATCTTATAATAATGATAACATTAATAGTGGATTACAAGGTTGCCCCAGTCGTTTTTTCTAACTTGTTTCGTGTGTCTGATATCTCCTCTTTATATGAATGTTCTCTTTTCATAACTTAGCATTTATGTTTTTCTTATAGATATTAAACACATAGTACATGCAGTGTTACCTGATCCGTGCGCTCAATGTCACTGGTTTTGGCCGTTGTCTGTCAAACCCTAGATTAGCTAACGACATAACATATTTAATGTTGCTATTGCCCACTTTTTCTAAAGAAACTGTTTTACAGCATGCAGCTGGTGTTCACTGAACTGGATCGAGCATTGACCCTTTAACGTGAAACCACCGGAAGTTATAAAGTGGTCATCTTGTTGGTCCCTTGTCGTACTTTCAGTTGCTAAAACTTAGGATTTTCAAGTTCTGACCTGTGTCTAATCTAAAAGCGCCAATGTGTGTTACATGGAATTGTAACAATAGACTAATAGTTGGTCCTGTGTCGTTTCTCTGGTAAGTTCACGGGTGTTTTTTTCTTCCACTGTAAATAAATTAACATGAACCGATTTGCCACTGTCAAATATTATCTTGTTAGATATAGTAACTTAAGGCCTGATGAGAGTAACGTTGATTAACCGAGGCGAACTTGGACTTTTGAACACATATAACTTTCGTTTTTAAGCTCATAGTTTTCTTTTATATTTATTATGATGTGATAGTTGTCAACTCATTCTATTTCATGCATCATACAGCTTTTCATGGAGACATCCAAACAGTTGAAAAAAAAATGGATTTTATATATTCAGGAGATAAGTGGAATTCAATAAAAGGCTTTAAGTTTAACTAAACATTTTAAAGAATGTGTCCGCATTAGTTGTAATTCATTATTGCATCTAGATTATTTTTGTTTTAGAGATAATATAACTTCTTATAATTTGTTAGTGTAATTCACAATAACGGAATCTTATGATTTTTTTTTCTTAATATCAAGGACATTTTTGCACTTACTAATTTCTCGATATTAATATAGGGGGTAAGGTTACTGTTGTCTTATTAATTATAAGTGATTGTGATAATTCACTTCTATTTTCAAACTGCCACTCCTTGTCCCTCTTATTCATCAACACAGATAGCTTAGATCAGGGTTTCACAACCACCAGTCAATGAGATTTCATAAACAACAACAACAAACAAACAAAAATGGCATTATATTCATATATAAATGATAAAGTTTTCGCGTCGTTCTTGCATTTTAGCGGTCCACGACAGTTCAGGGATGCACGAGCCGGTCCCTGGTATCGAAAAGGTAGAGAAACTCTGGTTTAAATAATATTGAGCAATTGATTACTATGTATTTGAATTTTCCATACTGTATTTAACTGAAATCGTTTAAAGTAATCTCGGGTATGAATATCTCTGCAAATGATGCTTCATACATGACCATTTTCCATGTTTACTCATTACCGTTCTACTGTTGAATAGTCAAAACGTGTGATAATTCGTGACATACATCTCTTTTGCCAAATCCTTAATATGCATACACCTAAAGGTCGCTAAGGGGTTAGAAGTTCGTCTCCTGCTCCCCCACCCTATATTAAGTCGGCTACTGGTTAAAAGGATTTCACCATCGTCATAGTCATCTGAACATTTGACAACCTCGTGTTCAAAGGAAAATTCAAGCCCCAGAAAGTATTGTTTATTTGAGAAACTATGGAAATTTTCTTAAGCACCTATAAAAGGCAAATTAGCATTATGACTTAGGAGTATGCTGTTCTTTTTATCCAAATATTTCTAAACTGTTGAAAACTGGGTTACGTATTTATTTTGAGAAACTTATTTTGATGTTCAGTAGTTTAGTTTGTTGAATTCCTTATGATATAAAGATTTTTAATTGTTGAAGTCTTTTGCTATATAAAATGTGTTATAACAAAACTAAATATGTAAGTTAAATAAATTGATATCACACATAGACCTATAGTACTGTTAAGAAACTAATCAACAGAAAACTGTTAATATACTTGGAATTAATAATACTCATAGTAATTTATTCTGTATCTGTTTAATAATATAACACTTCTATGAAATCAGTGAGAATATATTTCAAATTTACTAAATACTCATGACACCACTGCTGTTTTTAAGAAGATTAATTTCTATATGTAAGCCAAAACAGTGATGTTGTCACTGTGTCTGTCTATATAGACAGACCATAATTCTCCTCTTGAGTAGCGCTATAGGAATACTGTAGAAGTTAATAATTAATAAGAAATATGACAATAATTACAACAGTCAAGCAATAAAGCGGGTTGTCTATATATTGAAGTACTTATTAAAAAAAAAGAAAAATATATATAAATGACTTTGGTAGATTATTGATTCAATTATATTTTATAATTTATTTGCACTTTGCCAAAAATAGGACACTAGTACGAAAGTACGTCAGTTCTAGAACACCTGACAATATTGCTCCAGATCTGGATACCTCAGGTACCTCATCTATATCATAGCTCCCATGAGAGTGAGTGATATCCCTGCAATCACGAAAAGAAAAATAAACAAACAGTTGATCATTTGAGCGCAGCTAGGAAAAAAAATAAACTTTTGGCAACAAAAGAATAGATTGAAACGAGATGTTATTTCATTAAAGGTGATTGTGCAAGCTCTGAAAACAGAAAATTTAATACCTATTAATAGTTTTAATATGCTGAACCCATCTTTTCTGATGCCCCTTTAGAAGCCTTTAAAAGTGTATTGCTTATTAAAAGGAAAAAGAAATTGGTTTACAAAGAACATCTCTCACTTTTGCGGTCTTTTATCTTGACACTGCAGTTTTACTCCACCAAAGCCTACAATTTTGTAAGACGCACTTTCAGTCTCGCTCTGCTACATTCTTCTGTTATTGGTAGGCATAAATGTAGCACCAGGCTTTACACAAGAAGCATTTACTGCATTATAAGAAGTGACAACAAAAGGAAAAGAAAAAAAAACAGTTAAACTAATTATGCTTGCTAGATGAAATGGTCATAAGAAGACATGTGTAGTGTAATGGAAAGAAATCCCTTGACTATGTTGATGTTGGTGCAGATATAGAAAACGATTCAACTCCTCTTGCCATTGATGTATTGGTGTTTATGGTTATTTTACTAACCAGCAAAAAATGGTGAATGTTGACTGTTATTAATGGCACGACTAGACAAGAAGGATCAAACTTGGTGAGAATTATACCTAAAAAAAACTGTCGAGATTACAACTGTGGCACTTGTTTGTGACGGTCCAGGTTGCTATTTTACATGTTGAAAGAACTGGGTGTTAATATGTCGCCAGAAAACTCGTAGCCATGGTTTTTCACCTTAGTAATAAAAACTGCAAAGTATACGTCATACTTGATATATACCGAATGCCAAATCTCATTCGAAACACTTTTGCATATAAGAAAATTTTAAAAAGTAAAGCCAATAAAAATATATTAAACGGTAGTCTAGTCCTGACTTGCATAAAATATAAAAACAAGGATGTTTACACCTATTTACCGTCTATTACTGACCTGTACAAACTACAAAAACAAGGATGTTTACACCTATTTACCGTCTATTACTGACCTGTACAAACTACAAAAACAAGAATGTTTACACCTATTTACCGTCTATTACTGACCTGTACAAACTACAAAAACAAGGATGTTTACACCTATTTACCGTCTATTACTGACCTGTACAAACTACAAAAACAAGGATGTTTACACCTATTTACCGTCTATTACTGACCTGTACAAACTACAAAAACAAGAATGTTTACACCTATTAAATAAATTACAATCAATGCACATTCAGTGTAACTAGCAAAAAATTAAAGGTAATTTTGCAGCACAAACTTTACAACTTTCACTTGTGGCAGATGCTGTAGAATTTTGCAACAAAGGTTTGAACTTACCCAAATTTAAGAGAAACGAGCATAAAACAGTTACATTTCTAAGGAAAGTTGATAAACTCTTCGATTTGTTTACTCTAGAAATTCCATTGACTAAAATTTATAAGAACCCCAAAGAGTAATTTAGGTAACCGTTTATAGTAGAGACAGAAACTTACGTTTTTCTCTTAATGGATATCACAGAGAAAGAACATATGCAAATAGTCATAAAACACTATTGGGTTTCTAGCTGTGACCAAATCTGTGCAACAATTATAAGAAATTTTAGTGTTATCATCTTCTTAAAGTATCGTTTAATATATAAATCAAGCTAGGATCACTTGGAATTCTTCTTCTTTTTTTTTTTTTTTTTAGCTGCCATGAATCCATTTCGGAGTTGCAATAACTTCTGAAGTCAACAAATGTTGAACTTTCTCAAGCACGTACATTTAGACTTTGTATACAGATTGCTGTTTTGAAAGGTATAGTTCTGAATGGAGTTTTCTCTGGCTTATATGAACACATGCAGTAGCGGGGGGTAAGGGATGAAAAAGGGACCCAAAGGGTCTGACAAACTTTAGAATTGCCGACAAAGGGATAAACGTACAATTTAATTTGTTTGAACTAAAGGTTCTATTCTGTTAAGTTGAGTGGCATAAATCAGACAGAATCGTGACTACAATTATAGGGAAATAAATATGGGGGACCCAATTACATTTTATGCGGGGGGAAGCATCTTTTGTAGTTTGATAGTACACCAGATGATAACCATGTTCACAGTTTAATAAAATGTATAAGTATGTGTTGTATCAAAACAGTAATGATCAAAAACATTCTACAAAAGTTGCAAGTGGTAAAAAACTTTCTAAGTTAACTTTATTTAAACATCAGTTGTGTGGAGTATAAAAATATGTATACAACATCCAAAGTGTACAGAGTGCAGCTTTACAAACTTCCAAGTGTATGTATCATGTTTGTTAACTAATTATCATATACGTTGTCACATTAAATATAAAAAATGCATATAGTAGTGTAACTTAACCTAATTCAGTAGAACATGTACTTTATTTATATATTTGTGTAAATATATGGTATTTAAAATAACTGATTCGCTGCAACAATAAACAATCAACTACAGTAATTAAGATTTGTGCTATTTCAGTATTAATACTTGCATTGCGTTTATACTGCACTTTCTACTTGACCATAGACTAACGTAAATTTCTACCTAAATTTGTCACTTTATTGTTAATAAAAATGGGCCCGGCATGGCCAGGTGGTTAAGGCACTCGACTCGCAATCTGAGGGTCGCGGGTTCGAATCCCCGTCACACCAAACATGCTTGCCCTTTCAGCCGTGGGGGCGTTATAATGTGACAGTCAATCCCACTATTCGTTGGTAAAAGAGTAGCCCAAGAGTTGGCGGTGGGTGGTGATGACTAGCTGCCCTCCCTCTAGTCTTACACTGCTAAATTAGGGATGGCTAGCGCAGATAGCCCTCGTGTAGCTTTGCGCGAAATTCAAAAACAAATATTAATGAATATTCATACTAACATTTTATTATTCTCAAATAATCACCAGCTAACGTGATGAATATTATTTCGTTTTGTGATAATGCAAACATTTTTCATAAAGAATATCAATGTATCTTTTAGTGTGATGTTTGTATAATAGTATATCAACAGGAAATTTACAATAAGACACGGGCACATATACTACTCAACTAGTTACACGATTAATCATAATGAGACAGCAGAGATAACAAACACGTCGTGTAGCAAAGTGGGTTGACAAACACTTCCTTATGTCGCACGTGGGTGAACCGGATATTGGTCGGTGGGGGACACATTGTCTTTTGCAACTTACGGTCACAGTCTGGTATAGTACACTTCTACTACGCTAATGACAAAAAAAAAAAGATGTTACAGTCACAATGTAGCCTCTTGTACAAAAGTTGCTACAGTAACAATATTACCGCTTGTATTTTGTGATAACTCCACATAAGCGTATTGTTGTAACAATATTACCGCTTGTATTTTGTGATAACTCCACATAAGCGTATTGTTGTAACAATATTACCGCTTGTATTTTGTGATAAATCCACATAAGCGTATTGTTGTAACAATATTACCGCTTGTATTTTGTGATAAATCCACATAAGCGTATTGTTGTAACAATATTACCGCTCGTACTTTGTGATAAATCCACATAAACGTATTGTTGAAACAATATTACTGCTTGTATTTTGTGATAAATCCACATAAGCGTATTGTTTTCTTTCCTTCCAGACTCAAAATATCCTCTCACAATTGAGGTTAAATGTGAATAAATATTGCTTATTCTTTAAAATTCTTCATCGTGGTTTGGATTACCGAATAAATTTATGCTTTACGACAGGTATTCTCAAATGTTTAGGAACATGACCATTTCATGTGCCTAAACAACTCGCGACCCCCAATTTTCAGGTAAGCAAAAGAAAAAGAAAAGAAAAAATGAGTACGTTTCTAGCTGGGATAACAATCGCTAAAATAATACAGTTCTACAAATAGAGTTTATTTTGAATCTTAAAATGTGGAAAACTAGCCTTGAGACCCATCGGCGATTCACAGGGGATTGTGACACACAATTTGAAGATACCTGCGTGTCGTAGCTTACTCGAAATTAATCGTTGAGTGTTCTGGAGAGATTGCTGTGCCAGTCAAACGCCATTTTGTCGGAGGTTTGTTTGTTTGTTTGTAATTAAGCACAAAGCTACACGATGAGCTATCTGTGCTTTGCCCACGACGGATATCGAAACCCGGATTCTAGCGTTGTAAGTCCGCAGACATACCACTGTGTCACTGGGGGGGGGGGGGGCATTGTTGTGTTTTGGGGTGTTCAGACGTTTTTACCGAAAAAAAAAGTCAGCTATGTTGGTTCCTTTCATAGGTTTTAAGTGTTAATAATTTTGAGTTTAATTCTAACTATTTTAAATTAATCCTAAGTTGTGTATGTATCCTACTATAAATAGTTTAATTTGAAAGAAGTTTGTCTGTCTCATTGTTTGTACTCTAGGCCCTAGGTTTTTGCATCTGAACCTTTCGAATATGGTTTAATCAACTAAGACTGATTCGAGATGTGTCAATAAAGGTTATTTTGCTTTAAAAACACATAGATTTCATAGCTCCAATGCTGGCGTCCCAGCATGGTCAGGTGGTTAGGACGCTAGACTCGCTATCTGAGGGTCACGGATTCGACTCCCCGTCCCACCAAACATGCTCGCCCTTTCAGACGTGGGGGCGTTATAATGGTACGATGAATCACACTATTCGTTGGTAAAAGAGCAGCCCAAAAGTTGGCGGTGGGTGCTGATGACAGCTGCTTTCACTCTAGTCTTTCACTGCTAAATTAGGGACGGCTAGCACAGATAGCCCTCGTGTAGCTTTGCGCGAAATACAAACGAATCCAGTGCTGACTAAATATAGATCGGTCAGCTGGGATGGGCACTAGGTGTATTGGTGGGATTTCTCTAATTTACTCTTTCATTACATGGGATAAACATACCGTCTCGTCTATGTAATTTCAATCATTACTAGCATATGTAAAACAAAAACAGAAACAACTAAAACATTACTTCTATAATTGCATTTTGTTTCCAAATCTCATCAATCATTTGAGGGATGTATTTTTCACACATTGTTTACACATATTTATATTAAGTGAAGTGTTTTAAGTCTCATGTTAGTTATTGCTTTTCGATAAAAAATAACATTTTATTTAAATGATCACGCTCAGTGGACATGAATGATTTTATTCTGATGTACTTTCAATCTTTGTATTTTCATTGCCATTTTTCGGGGAAAAGCAAACACATTTCCCTCTCTATGCACGTAGCAATACAATACATATCAATTTAGGCAGGTTTCTGCATACATAGCCTCAAACCCTAGTAAAGATGCACTCATGGGTAAAACAACAACAATGACCCTTCTTCATAAAATCAATAAATTAATTATATAGATTATTTGTTAACTTTCATAAGCCTCTCACCGCGCATCGCACGGATTCATCTGCTGGTATCAGTAAATTACCGGAAGCTTAAGTATTGCTACAAATTAATAATTGAATGCATAATATAGGCGCCCCCAGTGACACAGCGGCATTTCTACGGCTTACAATTCTAGAAACTGGGTTTCGATACCCGTGTTGGGCAGATCACAGAAAGCCCATTGTGTAGCTTTGTGCTTAACTACAAACAGAATATAGGCCTAACTAGTTAGTTTATAAACTGTAGGACTGTTCACGCTGAGAGAAAACAAGAGAGAATCCTCAGTAGCTGCGGCACTTGAAATTCTTTTAGGCAGGTTTAGAGTAACTTAATCTATGAGACCTTTATTTTCTATTTTATTAGCTATATCTTTGTGCGCCAAAAATATCAAGCATGGGGCGCGCGTATACCCGATTCGATTTTATGACTCAATAGGATCTCTACCAGTCTACCCTGAAATTGAAATTCCTTTAGGCAGGATTAGAATAAATTAATATATGAGACCTTGGATGTGGTCAAACACATCAATCAAAAGAGTTTCACTTCCTGAGCCCAAAACTGTAATTAGATCATAAATCGGTCAAGAGATGACGGAGCTGTGAGATAAAAGTTTGTACTTGGAAAAAACAACTAAAAAAAAAAAACAACTTAGAGCCATTCTATGAGCAGCTACTCCGCTCCTAAAAAAGTGTTCTGTTAACATGTTAACCTTCGACATATTTGTAATCGTAAATAGTTAATGGTATCACTTCTGCAGTGTTTAGAAACAACTCATCTATTTGGAATTAATTATAAATTAAAGATATCCCATTTCCTAATGGTTTTCATTACAAGATAAAAATTCATTGAAGAAATGGATGATTGTACGTTAGAAAAGATTGGGTTCCAACCAAATATTCAAGCATTTACAGACAACATTTTACTGCATCAAATTTTTAAATACGTAGTTTATAAAAAGTTTGGCAATTTTGTTATTACCCGAATTGCTATAAACTTAGCGTACCATTCTTTTTCAATATTTTTCAATTATATTACTAACAATTTCTTCTAAGTGTCGGCATTTGAAGACATTGGTAAAATGGTAATGACTGCAGGCATCTATTAATTACTCTCATCAGCATCTCGTAGTGAAATAACTGAAAAAAGTGTATAAGGAAGGGAATTATAAGTTCGTGTAAATATATTAAGTAATACATTGTTCTAAGCTTTTCATATAGTGTTACGTATTAAAATTTCGAATAGTCCGAAGCGGAGTTAACTGATAATTTAAGTTTAGTTGTTAAATTGTACTTTGGGTTTAGTATTTAAATATATGCCAATATATTAGTCAGTTTACAATACTTGCCGTAAAGATTGATACACACCGTCTTTGTTTTTAAAACAAATACGTTTTAATATACACACAACTGTACAATTTACAGTAACAATTATTACAAACAAAGATTTATAAACAAAAGTTTCACA
>NW_013665786.1:227612-238329 GCF_000517525.1 Limulus polyphemus | reverse complement strand
CCCTCGATATCTTATCGAGAGTTTACGATGAGCGAGTTAATTACGAGTAGATGTAGATACGATCCGTTGGGAAGCTAGCTAGCTTCGTCCTTGGCCATACATGCTAGGTTTTCCATGGTTAAAGTTAGGTAATGTTTTCGTAAAAATATTGATGTCCGATGAGATTCCACTGAAGTTAAACGATTTGTAATTCTTGAAATTTATAAATATTCCTGGTCAAATATCTTAAGTTTTCCGATTGATAAACGTTATAAAAATTACAGTTATAGCTTTCGAAGTTTATAGCACACTGGTTATAGCGAACTATTAATAGGCACTCTCCTTTTGGCGCGGCGCGTTGGTTGTATTTATAGGCTTGGAAAAGTTTTCTAGAAAATTCAGATTACATAAGAATACTGAGCTATATTCAAACGTTCACGTATATAGATATATTGTTGATTCCTACTCTCGAGCGGGAGTTTCGCAATACATATCTAATACTACAAGTTATGCATGTTTTTAAATATAAACTTAATCTAAACAATATTTATATTAAAATAAATACATAACAAAAATTCGTTACAATAGTATCATTTAAACTATAAAAAATCTATTTTGATAGGTACGTCCAGATGTAGCTTTACAATAGTTGAAAAATGATGCAGTACCACCAATATTTCCTTTATTTCTCTCTCTCATCTGAAAATGTTTGAAATCGAAAAGGAAATTTGCAGAAAAAACTCAGCCTGAAGTGAGATGCCAGTTTTTAGTGAAAATTTAATACTTAGTGTGGAAATTTGATTGACTTACCACTTTAATGCAAGATTAATTATTGCCAAACTTGCAAAATTTTATAAAGTTTTAATAGCAGTTGCAAATAAAAAAAAGAAGCTTAGATTTCAGAATAGCGTTTCATTGAAGTATTCATATTGTCTTGATTTTGGGACAAAATGTAACTGGCTATAACATTTTTATGCCAAGATATCTACTGAGGAACCATGCTTCAGCACAAGCAATGAATGAGGTGATGCTGAATAACACGCTATGTATTCTCTAGTATATTATCCCTCTACAAAACATTTGCTTCGAGAGAAGACTAAACTAATGAGAGAATGATTGAAAAATTTCCGATATGAAAGAGCCCGTCAAGAAGATGAGAGAGAAAGTTTATAAGTGAAAGTGGGTGTAAAGCCATCTGAAATGCTTTTCCTGGTGTCGTGGGACTGGTGATACAGGATACTCTGACAAACAGAGAAGTGAAGAAACGTGAAAGACGTTGTTCAGAAGAAGTGAAAAAGCTGTCTATGACCATTTATCTTCATTCTCCAAAAACAGATTTCTGCGTCAAATGTTTGGAATACGTCATTCTTCATGGCTACATACTTGGAGTACTTATGTAAAGTGTGAAACCGGTCTCTTGAACTCAAAAGAAGTTAAAAGCCTTTTTAAAAAGCAAACAAACAACTAACAGTGAAACCATATAGGAAAAAAAAATGTACCTTAGTTTGTTGTTAGAGCAAAGTCACATTGGGCTATCTGCTGTGTCCACCATGGAAAATCGAACCCCGTATTTTAGCGTATTTTACTGCTGACTCACCAAGGGACTGTGCCTTAATAATTGATTTCATGGCTCTGCTAAGCGCAAATTGAGTGGGATATTGTGAGATAAAAATACTCTGGTTTTATAAATTATGGTGAAGCTGTGCTTGAACAAGTTGAAAAGCTTGTCTCAGGAGCACTTGTCTTTCTAAGTGTTAGTTTGACAGGAAACTTTGTTGATAAAGTAGATAGTAAAATTTTAGGTCAGCTGGTTAAAACGTCATTGAACTTTCTTGATGAAGCAGGCTTCTGTACATGGGATTTTATATGTTATAGAACTTCAGGAAATATTCTCATGCTGAGTGTTGGATATACAATATTGTTTAGTATAAGATTTATCATTTAGCTCATTTAGTTTTTATAACAATAGTTTTAAAGTTAATTATTTCAAAGGCGATAGTTATAACAAATTTCGTTACGCAACTCGTTAAAAGTGTACGTTTTGTGGGTAGTTAAATTGTTGTAGTATTGTTGACCTCATCTTTCTCGAAACTTCTAAGTTTTTCTCGCTATGTAAGTATGGTTACATTGTAGCGTCTCGTAGTTTGTGGAAAGTTCAAGGCCTCAGTCAGGCAAGGTATATATATATATACATACATACAATATATATAAGCGAGCGCAATAAAAGAAAAGTTCAGTCAGAAGATAGAAAAAAGTTAGTAAGTGAAAGAAAACGTTAGCCCACCTGTGAATGATTAGCTTCAACGAGTGATTTCTATAGTGTGTTTCAGAAATAGGAAAAATAATTTGTCTTGTCAGTTGGGTTTTAAAGTGATTGAAACAGCCTGAAACAGGCTTTTGACTTTAAAAGGAGACAATTATTTAAAGCTCTGGATACAACTGTGGTAACCAATAAAAGTTAAGTGAAGTTAAATCAGAAAAAGTTAAATTAGTGAAAGTGAAGTTAGACTGCATGATTATTAGTTTAGCTGTAACACGCAATATTTAAAGTGAGTTTCACAGTTAACAGAGATAAGGAGAAATAATTTGTCTTTCAAAGGGTGTTCTAAAGTAACTGAACACACTTGTGTGAATTTTGATGAAAAGGAGACAATTATTTAAAGTTCAGGATACAACTGTGGTAATCCATGGGGTGATAAGAGTAGAGAAAAATAATTCGTCTTGTCAATTGGATTCTAAAGTAATTCAATTAGCCTGTGTAGACTTTTGACAAGAAAAAAGAATTACTTGGAGTTTTATATAAAACTGTGAACTTCTACAGTGTAAAAAATATTTGTACATACATTTGACTTGTTTTAAGTATATATTATTCTAAAACAAGTGGATTGTGTGCTGTCTGTTTATTGTTCAAATTTATCGCCAATAAGTCACAGACACCTACTGTAGAAGAATCCCAACCCACTCATATATAAAACCCTTACACTGAGAAACTTAGGCTGTAGGCTTGGAAATTTTTTGAGAAGTATTGGGAAATCGTTTCTTCATCGTCAGGAAGAGTATAATATGTATGGCATGTTAGGTACATGTTATATGTAGAAATTCTCTCTCACATTTAATGGGTTTCACAAGGCAAAGGTGAAAAAGTGCATGGAGGTACATGAAACCTTTGTAAGATCCAAGAATAAGAGGAACTCAGTTTGAGTAATGTATTAGGTCTCAGGCTTATACATTGGATTAAGAAGGAAATGAATGTCTTTGTTGCTTGCCAAACGCTTAGTCCTCAGTGGCAGATGCTATTGATTTTCTTACTTGTGATGTTAAACATCCTTTTTTTTTACATATTCTTACTAAATGAAACTGACCTGTCAATCAGTATTGCCTATATATATAATAGCCAAATGTCTGTCTGTCATGCTCTGTATCTCCTGAACGGTTAATCGCAGATAAAAAAAAGTGTTTATATCAAAATGCTTGTTTTCAAGAGTATATTCCAGGAAAAATTATTCATTTTTTGCAATTCCCAAAATTTTGTATAGATATCAGCATCAATCCGCCAATTTTCCTGAATGGTCGGTCTCAGAAAGAATCTTATTAATAGCAAAAATGTATCTTCTGTGAAGGTATTTCAAGAAAAAACGAGACTTCCTGCGTCGATTGATTGAAAGAAATATGTCGAAGATAGAAATATGAACGGAAAAAACACACAAAGAGAGAAACATGTTTGACTATATATTTGTTATACATATATATATATTATTTTTTCATGTCGATATTATATACATGCATGATTTTATTGTACCATGTCGAATGGTACAATACTGATTTGAATTGAATTGAATATCTCCTGTTTGACACTTCTTATAGAACTGACAACTGTTAAGAGTGTTAATTTAGATAGCGGTCTTTTCTTGCGCTCAGTAAAATGACAAGGAACGGTGGCATCCAGTGGAAAAAATCTCTGGCACTACTTAACGAACCTGAGTACTCTATTGTGCTGGATGTATCCATTGTATTGAAACTCAAAAGTTTTTGCCAACAATGCATTGTAGTCAGTCTTTTTTGCTTAAAAACAAACGCGATGCAATTTTCCTTATTGAAATAACAGATAGAATAACAAAATACGGTTGTAAACGGCGTATTAGACAATCATATTGTATATATGCTCTTTGTCAAGAAATTGTGTTGACTGCACATTTTATATTTATTCATCACTATTTTTAGGAAAATTACCGCTTAATTGTTTCAAAGGGCATCTGCTAGTCTGTTGTATTTCTGACATTATAATGTGTTACTAGGAGAAAATGCTTCGCGTACAAAGGATTTTTTATTGTGGTATTTTATATTTGAATGCACAAAGTTTATAAAATGTGAAAGCAATGTTGTGTATTTAAAATAATTAAAACAGTTAAGTAACCTGCCTAGATTACACACATATGAGGTTAGGAACGAAAAGTTCTGAACAATCAAAAGGTTGTGCTGGGCGTCTCAGTGACTGTGAGATTAAAACTAATTGGAACCTACTCCACAATATATTGTTACGACAGCGAAAGTCACGTGACACTGCTGGCGCGTTTGGCGCTGGTAGCGTACGTGAAATTTCTCGAATGATCATGAATTTCCTAGTGCGTTTGAGACGCCCTTTTTTTTTTAGTATATAAGTCTGGCAGAGAAAGCATGCGGGATGATTGAATGCAGAGAGTTCCGGGTTATTTACGATTCTGTTTCGAGCTAGTGTGGGTTTTGTTATCAAGATTGTGAATTTACTGTGTGCTAAAAGTTTGTATCAAGGAAGAATAAACTGGTTTAACCAAGAAAGGACTTGTATAACTGAAGTTTCTCGGAAAGAATTTCTACCGGCAATTAAGAAACAAGCAGATACGCAACAATATGGTACCAGTACAAAAGACACTTTGAACCGATTGGTCTGGTCAAAAATTACAAACCAATCGACTTATCTAGTAAGAGACAACAGATCTAGCGACGCTTTCAAAATATGTGTATCGGGGGCAAGTATTAAAACTGAACAGGTACTTTAAGTGTCTGTAAACAGATGAAGAAATTCGTACAAAGATCCTTAACACGTAAACACTGATGTCTGAGATAAGGTTCTGAGGGATGAAAGATCCATTCACCAAATAGCTTTCCTTTTGCAATGCATAGAACTAACTACACCCACCCTTCCATTACGCCTTTGATGACGTCGTCTGCTCCTCCCTACTCGCAGGGGTGGTCTTTGTCACTCTGGGTCCCCAGGGTGAATTCAGGAAATAGGGCTCCATAATGATAAGAAAACTCAGAAGTAGATTAAAAGGCATAGCATCAGGAGCCCTTCCATGTGTGGGACCCCGGGAAATTCCCATGTTTGCCCAATAGGTAAGACCGCCTATGCCTACTCCTAACTTAAGTTTGCATAGTCTAATGAAGTTCAAAAAGCTTTCCACGCACGCACACACTATAATCTTTAAATTAGTTAGATATTGACTACACATGTCTATTGTAGTGTTCTTATCTGCAAACGCTAAACTTACTCGTTTTTCTCTTTTGTTTTGCCCCCCAGTGGCATAGCGGTATATCTGCGGACTTACAACGCTAGAATCCGGGTTTCGATACCCGTGGTGGGCAGCGCACAGATAGACCATTGTGTAGCTTTGTGCTTAAATTCAAACAAACAGACAAATGCTTTTGTTTTACTGTTCAGTTTGATCATTTTAGAATTAAGTGTCGAATGTGTTTTGGGTTTTTTTCGTTTTATCCTTTTGATGATTATAATTAATTCAGACAATTTTCACCAACGTATTGCAAGTTTCTTAATATTTTGAAATGGTATATTATTTCATTTGACTTTATTTTTGTAAATAAATTTCAAATCACACAGTTATTTCTGTGGTTACTTTTATTGTACGTAAATTACCTGTACATGAACATCCAAATATATTTCAAATTCATTTCATGTTTGCAAGAATGAAAATTTGTCAATCGTATTCGACTTTGGTGTTTGTTTGTTTTACTGACAAATCCTTATATGGACCTAATTAAATAGTCAATACTTTTTTATTTACCGTTATAAAGCAAATGATAATGTAGAAATAATGACTTATAAAATTAAAACTGTAAACTGGAAAGATATCGAAACTTCATGTCTTCCAGATGGCCTATATCACAAAGTTTGATAACTTAACATGTTAAAAACGTTATATAAATGCACTACGTCCGATTGGTCGTTATTATACAAACTGTACACAAATGGTAAGTTGTTTCTTAAAAGTTTTAAGAAGGGTGTACAAGCTCAACTAATCAGCAAACTTTCTTTATGCCCTGTGGATGCCACAGTTTAAATTTAGCACTCGGTGACATGGCGAAGTCATTTGTTGCTGCTAAATCGTCTTTTGGAATTTTGCAACAAATTTATGTTTTTTTCTGGATCTACACAAATATTTTTAAGAAACATGTGACAAATTTGACAGTAAAACCTTTGCCAGAATTGATAGTGTTAAAACAATTTGGTGTCATTTAGATGACGTGTATGATGCCTTAATTGATGTTCCAGAAACAACAAATGACCTAAAATGCCGTTCAGAAGCACTTTCATTAGCTAAAGAAATGAAAACTTTTAAGTTTTTAGTGGTGTTAGTGATTTGGTATGATATTATGGTGCAAATTGATGCTGATAGCAAGATGATGCAAAGCAAAAATAGCAGTTACATCAAGCATTAACATTTTTACAGAATACAGAAAGTTTTCTAATCCAGTTCAGAGAAAGTGTCTTGAAAAGTTCGAAAATAATACCAAAGGAAATTGAAAATGAACTTGAAATGCATCCAGAAGAAACTGTTTTTCGAGTGGAATCATCTGTTCGACGACGAAAAAAAAAAAAGAAACAACTTACATATGAAGCTGAAGACGAGTTAATAAATGATTCTGAGGAAAAATTTTGCTTGTTTTTTTATTCTTTGCTTGATCAAGCAATAATGTCATTACAAGAACGATTTCGACAATTAAAAATTTTCCACGAAAACTTTGGGTTTATGTACGATATTTCAAACTCAAAAACACATCTAACGGCGATTTGCTTAAACGGTGAAAAGACTTAGAACTATTACTTTCCGAGCAACAAGAATAATCTGAAAATGACATTGACGGGTTAAGCCTATATACTGAGCTTCAAACGTTATCACATATAATCCCTTATCAATAGGGAACGGCACTTGATGCCTTGCGATATATTTGTCAAAAACGTTTCATTGACATCATGCCAAATATTTCAATTGTTTTGAGAGTTTTATTGACAGTACCTGTTACTGTAGCTAGTGGCGAACGTATTTTTCTAAGTTGAAACTAATTAAGATGACACAAGAAATGCTGGTTGACCTTTCTATTGTTACGTCTCTGGTCGTTGGTTAATTTTCCGCAGAAATTCTTTCGGATGAAACTCTACCGATACAAGTCCTTTCTTAAATAAAACTGGTTTATTCTTTCTCAATACAACTTTGCAATATACTTAATTTCCACAGTCACTTTATCTTAAACACACGCTATAATTCACAACGATTCACGCACTTTACTTACGGTCACTACCGCGCTTGACTCAGTTGTCCGCCTCTATCTCTGCCTGTCTGCAATTCAGTTAATTATCTTGCTTTATTTACCTGCTTATATACAGAAATAGAGGGTGTCTAGCAAATACCGGATTATTCGTGATTTCCCCCGATCCTTCTAGAGACTCATTACGTGTTACCAGGGTCACGTGACTTCCGCTGTCGTAACACTACTTCTTCCTTAGTACTGTTCGTCCAGAACAATAGCCACTTAAATTAAACCAATAGATAATTAACAATAATTTAATTAAATGTACAGAATTTACAAACACAAAATTAAAATTCAACAAAGGTCTCTTAATTTTACGGAACGTATCTTCTTCCATACTGGTCTCTGTCTCGTTGGCTTCTGCTTCACGTAAAGTTCATCTGCTCCATCAGGAAATGTCCTATTATCAGTAATAGTCACATCAGTGGTAGTAACTTCATCAAGGGCTTCACTGTTTCCCTTCTCAAAACCAGGTAGAGTTTCTTTTTTGACAGTGGCTTTTCCAGGTGACACATCTTCAACGGCGTCATTTGTTCCGTTGTTCACTTCGTCCCAACTGAAATGTCCTGGACCCTGATAACGCCTGTTGGCATGCGCCATCTTTGGCTTACCTCGCCGACCACATTTTATTAGGAAAGTCACGTCTGAGAGACGATCCACTATGTCACATGGGCCTTCCCATGGAGAAGACAACTTAGGAGACTTCCCTTTGGTCTTCCTAGGATTATACAACCACACCTTGTCTCTTGGTAGAAAGCTAACTTCAGTAGATCTCTTATCATAACATAGCTTCATGGAATCAGCAGACGTTTTCAAGTTTGAACGCACTTGATGGTGAATATCATCCATCCTTTCCGATAACACTTTCACGAACTCTGACACATTTTCAGGCAACTCTTCGTAAGGTTGGCGTCCTGTTAACAGATCCACTATCAACCGAAGTTCCCAACCAAACATCAGCTTTGCTGGAGTGTATCCAGTGGCTTCATGCTCTGCTGTTCTATAGGCCATCAACAATGGAGGGAGTGAGACATCCCAATCATCTCGGCGGCTACTACAAAACTTTGCCAATTCCTGTCCCAGTGTCCAATTGTACTTTTTTACCATCCCATCAGACTGTGGGTGAAGTGGCGTTGTTCTGGTCTTTCGTATGTCAAACAACTGGCAGCATTCATGGAACACAGCTGATTCAAAGTTACGGCCTTGATCCGAATGCAGTTCGTATGGCATACCAAATCTGAAGAAGAAATAACTAATAGCCGAAGCTATAGTTGTAGCTTCCTGATTTGGTATTGTATATGCCTCAGGCCACTTGGTGAAATAATATCACCACACAAATGTACCTGTTTCCAGCACGAGTTTGGGCAAAGGACCAGCAATGTCAATGGACACTCTTTCCATTGGTGCACCAACTTAATATAACTTCATTGGAGCACGTCCCTTATGCTTGGGTCCTCTTTTAGCACAACATGTACTGCATGCCCTGCACCATTCTTCCATATCTTGCCTCATACATATCCAGTAAAATCTCTGTCGTAGGTGACTCAATGTCTTCTTAACTCCGAGATGTCCTCCTGTTAAACTATCATGGGATTGATGTAGAACAACTTCTCGTAACTTTCTCGGTATAACCGTTTGCCAGGTCGTCACTTTCCCATCTCCGGAGAAAAATACCATCTTCAAGTTTCAAATAGCTCTTTGTTATAGGGCTTAAGCTAGACACCTTCTTCCAAGCAGGGCGAAAAACACTTGCTTTTAGAAAATCAATTATTGGCTTCAAATCTTGATCTTTCTCCTGCTCTGCTTTAATATCTATACCTGGTTCCACTCCACCATCATCAACTCCTTCAGTCACTTTGACTTCAGCTTGATGACACCTGGTTAGCTCAACCTCTCTTTTAACACTTACTGAAATTTGGCCTTCGTTGTTCCCAAACGTCATTTTATCGAAGTTAACTACACACTTCCTCGGTAGTAAGTAGTCCAACCCTAATATGCATGGGTCTTCAATGTCAGCCAAGTATACTTTGTGTCTGTCCTTTATGCCCATGAGCTCAATAGTTACTCACACTGGTCCCCACAACCTTGCATAATGTCCTGTCACACCAAAGAGCTTCTGCATGGTTTCTGGTACTCCTTTGTGATCCAGCACCTTCATGCTCACAAGGGTTTGCTGAAATGCAGAATCTATGACAAAGTTGCACTTATGGCCATCCAGCTTTCCTGTCACGTAGACACTATGTGTACTTGCCATTTTACACTTAGCTGTTGGGACTTTCACAATGGGGGTTGGTGGGCATCCCTCAGCACCAACCACTACTGGTTTCCCGAAGCTGACTTATTGGTGGTATTCTTCTTACACTGGCTCCTCATATGTCCTTGCTCTCCACAGTTCCAACAACCTTTCTGGGTAGCAGCCTTTTCTGCTGTGGCATCTTCCCTGTGTTGAAGTTGCCGGCATTGAGCTCTCTTGTACCCAGGTTTGTTAAAGTGCCAGCAAAGTCCCTGAAACTTCTCTGAAAGCTGCCCCTTTCTGATTGTACCAACCTTGGTACCTCTGTGCTGGACTTAACATAGGACTCGAATTCAAGAGCTCTGGCCATTGTATCCTGCATAGTAGAGGGGTGTGCTTGCTTTACTTGTATCTTTAGTTGTGGACTGTCCAAGACATCTACAAACTGATCGCTCAGCAACAGCTTGAGGACATCGGATGGTGCAGTTGGGTAGGCCTTGTGTGCCATACTTTCCAAATCCTGTGCCAGCTCTTGCAGGCTCTTCCCTTTAGCACGGACTCTCGTCCTAAACCTAGCCCTGTAGACTTCAGACTGATTTTGAGTTCCATACCTGATTTCTAGAGCAGCTACCAGTGCTCTTTTGTTGTGCCTGTCATCTGCTGGCAACTGTCCGAGTATTTCCAGTATTTAATTCACTTTGAAATTTACAAATATTTTCCATTTGTGCATGCTGGCTTTCTCTCAACTGTCGGAGACTTTTTTTCCTGTTTCTTTTCTCGTTCTTGTTGCCTTTTTTGCTCCAGTTACCACTGGTGCTGGTTTTCTTGCCACTGCTGTAGTCTCTCTTCTTGTTTCTTTTCTTTCTCCTCCAACAACTGTTGTAATCTCTCTTCTTGTTTATTTTCTCGTTCTTCCTGTTT
>NW_013665786.1:221830-226736 GCF_000517525.1 Limulus polyphemus | reverse complement strand
TCTGCAATTCAATTAATTATCTTGCTTTATTTGCCTGCTTATATACAGGAATAGAGGGTATCTAGCAAATACTGGATTATTCGTGATTTTCCCCGATCCTTCTAGAGACTCATTACGTGTTACCAGGGTCACGTGACTTCCACTGTCGTAACACTATGATTTCAGTTGAAACCTATGTAACATCATTGTTCGATTACTCAGCCTTAATTACCGATTTCGCAAGTTGTAAAGCAAGAAAAATAAAATTTTGATTTCAAATAAGGTTTTACATATAAGTAAATTGTTTTTCATGAAATAAAAGTTTCATTAATATAGTTCTTTTTATTTTTATCATTTGATTCTGATAAATCTATTGATAATCAGCATTTATATAGATTAAATCTCAAATCAGCTTTTTTACTAAAATAAAATGAAATGCTTTTGTATTAAAATAAAACTTTTTATTCAATTAATTCTTTTTAACCAGAATCGAACCTCGACACTTAGATTGCGAGTCGAGCACCTTAACCAACAGGCCATGCTAGGCCTTTACAGAGTATACTAAAATACGTATAACATAATGTGTAATTTTATCTTTACTACTTGAATTGGAGAGTAAAAAGTTATGTTAGCTAACACGTAACCTAAATAGCCATTAATTAACTGGACTAAATGAAAATAAGCATTAGATACAGATTTAACGATAATGATTTTCAAAGAAATCGCCCTAACAAAGTTCGTCTAGAAATCTGAGAAGCGGGAACTTCATTTCCAGTCGTTACGAACAGACACCGTTGGTATTCTGTTGCTTCAACCTCGGGTTTCAAATAAATATTTAATAAACAGTGTTGCTGAGATAACTTGAAACTGCTTTTCAGCTGTTTCTTTATGTTTTATTATCTGGAGACACACCCTTCCCGGGAATCGTTGTTATAAAACAGCGGCTAAGTATCAACTCCTCAGTACATTTAATTGGCTCAATTCAATATATCAGTTATAAATAGTAGTTGTGATTGATGTTTAGTGAAACATATTTGTAACTAGTACAAAAAATCATCTTTCTAGCAATTAAACGTTTATTGTTTTTCATTTTATTAACTTTCCTTAACGTTTGAGTTACTTTCTTTTCAAATTACTATTTCCAATTTGGCAGTAATACTTGATTCTAACTTGACAATATTTATGGTGTACTCCCTCGGTGGATCTGTGATAAGCTTACAGACTTTCATCACTAAAATCTGGGGTTCGATCTTCGCGGTGGACAGAGCGCAGATAGTCTATCGTGTAGTTTTACGCTAAACCAAACAAACCACCTACGCTGTAATAATATATTTATCTTATAATGCAATATTATTTTTAATTGGCTCAGTTAGATACCTGTGCAGTTTGCGATGTTAGGTACAAAAAGATGAAAGAAAGAATATGTTGATTTATGAAACTAATATCTTTCTTTGTGATACTTTAATATTTCTTAGCTACTGGTTCTAAATATAAAATATTGGTCTCGAATATGTCATCAGACTATTTCAAAGATTTGGAGTTCGAAGCTCCTAACGTGGAATCAGAAAAAAGTGGCCAAGTGTTTAATAATTTGAGTTAATGAACCACCGAATTCTGTTCATTAGATATGTCTTCTTTCGATCTTTACTCTCCAGTTTTCTTTTTCGTGACGTAATTACACGGATTTTGTTTATATCAAAGAAACTTCAACTTAGCTGTTGGTGTCTTATTACCCTTAAAAACTAAGGTAATATAGCAACCATCACTTATGGAAAAATGAGTTAGGTTGTTACATCTGGAACATGATCGATGTCTGGAACATTTAAAAAATATATATATTCTGTCGCCTGAGTCGATAGGTTTTAGGGAAGCAACATTTTCATGACCAAATACGTTTTGCTTCACAGTGGGTTTTCGTATCACAGGCCTAAAGTCATGTAAACGTCATCCTCGGAAATATGCTGAATAATAAATGCAAATTTTCTTTGTCGTGCAAAACACACATTTATATATTTTATAGACATTTTACAGTATAATCAAATTTCTAAATGACTGGTGGTAGCATGATTTTAGAGCCTATTAAGCGAACCTTCCAATATTAGGCAAAGTATATGTTTTTATAGTACACACGTAACAAGTTTTTAGAAAATTTAGGACGAAAATCAAAACATAATTATGTTCTTCCTAACTTCTATATTCATTACTTACAACGTGTACAATTAAAGTAGTAAATATTAAACAACTTTAAACTGCTTTTGTTACTTCAACGTATGCCCCCATTGACTCGGCGATAAGTCTGGAGATTTATAATACTAAAAACCGGGTTTCGATACCCGTGGTGAGCACAGCATAGATAGCTCATTGCATATATAGCCTTGCGCTTAATAACAAAACTTTAATATGTTGAAAAAAAAATGAAGCTTATGACTTTCTTTGTTAAGTTTCAACATGTTTAACTTGTTTCAAAATTAATCAAACGAAAACAGTAATCTTGCAACATTGGATTTTAGGTGACGGTGTAAATCAAGTCAATATTAGACATCAGCAAGCATCATTATTTACAAACAAATCTGATATCTTAATGGATTAAGTAATGATGTAATTTCAGAATGTAATAAATATTAATATACTTAATCATGATGATAAAAATGAAAAAAAAAATACATACACAAATCACTTCACAAAAACTGATAACCAGAGCGATCTCGAAAGATAGACTTTCCTTCCTTCATCAGGGGTAAATTATTTATATTGATTTACACATAGCCTGCCGATTCCGAGAGAAGAACGAACAATATTTTCACACAATATTCAGAATTTGTAATAGTAAATTTGATAAGCTTTGTTAAACTACTATGTAAAAACATCGTGCGCTAATTGTTAGATTGATGAGTGTTAGAAAAAAGAGGATCCTAAATAATCAAATTTCACATAATCAGATGACATTTACTCCCTTTTTCAAATTTAATTTGTAGCATTTGTTCTATAACTAAAATATGACTTACAGATGATGATAATAACTGGTACTGCAAATAACTTTTGTATGTTTTAATAAGATTGTAAGTCATTAGTCTCGCTTCAGACTGCAAATGTTGTTTTTTTGTCATACATTCCTTTTCGTTCACCCATTACGTATTCCGAACGATAGATGTCGTTTTAGACTCATCTTTTTGTTTTGGCTTCTACAAGTCATTGTACAGAAAGTGGATTTCGTTCAATATAAAAATTCATCAACTAGACTGATGGATAAGAGATGAAAGTTTATTTGAAAACCTTTAAAGTTATACGGTTTTGAACGTCGGTAAAAAGGGGAATGTAATATGTTAGTAGTATTAAACTCGATATTTGGATATTGAATAAACAAAAGACGCCAAAATGCGGCGTAAATTCATATTGTTACATTCGTATTGAAGTTATGATATTTTCCGTTTTTCTCTTTAATAAAATGCTTTGTTCATTTTTCATGAGGATCCACCATGTTCTTTGTTTTAATGACTAGTCAAAATAATTCAAAATGTAATGAGCATTTCAGTAACTTATTTCTGAAAGATAATGCTAAATAAAGTTAAAGTATCATACTTAAATGGACAGAATTGATAGGTGACATATTCAATAAAGCAACAACTTTGTTGAAAACTAAAATACATTCTGTTGAAGAGAAAATTAAAGTTAGTGTCAATGATATATATCTGATCAAAGCAAGCTCCCAAAAATCAAAGCTAAATATTACCCCCCCCCCCAATCTATAAACCTAATTTAATAGACCGTTCCAACTAAGTGTATGCTAAAGCTTAAAACAAAAACTTATTATAATGATTAGAATTCATGATTCATCAGTTGGGTACCTTCCCTCGCTGTTAACGACATTTTCGACCATAATTCCCAAATTATCTTACGAGGTTCGATCACTGTAAGAGATTTCGGTTAATCACCTATATCGAAATACCAATCTGACAATCCAAAATATTCTTAATCCTATATATAGATATTAAAACGCATAAATAAAAGTCACAAGAATTAAATAAAAATAAATATTATATATATATATATATTAAATATTTTAGTCAATACTGTTAATGAAGCTATCATTAAAGGAAGAATAGACTATAGCCTACTTATAAAACACATCAAAACTAGTGTTTGGTTCATGCTCTATCATTGATTTAATGTCAGTTGAAAAGCGTGACTCTAGTGTACACAATAAATATTTCTCCATAACAAAGACTATGGAATTTTGTAATGTTGAACAAAGTCTGTTGTGTGTAATATACGGTAAGTTTTAAAGAATATAGTTATTCATTTGGAATACTTATGATCAAAAACTTATAATTTAACAATTTAAGAAATCTGTATTATTGAAGGTTTCGAATCGGATTTGAAGATCAACGTTTGGTTAGCGTTGCTTATATCTAATTGAAGTCTAAGGCAGGTAATGCGCTTTATTTGTAGTGAAATATAACTTTCACAGAATATATAATGGTGGGTGAATGTATTTTAGTAGTGTCAAGAAATTTGCTAAAAGAACATCCTCAATATATCCACAAGCACATCCTCAATCTATCCACAAACACGATTAATGTTCAAGGCTTTGTTATAGTCTTACTAAGATTCGTTCGAAAAAACATACATCTGCAACTCGAGGGTTGAAAGTACAACTACAACCCATAGATATTCCCTTATTTGTTAAGGGACTAATTATCCGAACTGTGTATATATTTGTCAAGTAACAAAATACATATTTTGTAAGAATTAATTTATTGTGAATTAAAGAACATTTTTAGGTGGAATACTATCATAGAAATATTTTAATACGTAATAATATCATCGAAACATCGGTCATTACTAACACAAAGCAATATTTGACCAGAATTCTTACAAAATCTTGAACATGTTGACAAAGATAGACACACACACACACACCTCAATG
>NW_013665786.1:215198-221289 GCF_000517525.1 Limulus polyphemus | reverse complement strand
TAACTTGTTGTTAAACAAATGTTTAAACAACTCTACTTATTCAATTAAGAATACTAGTGTAAGGATTACTCAAATCAAAAGTTTTTATTGTTCAACAGACTTCCTAATTTACAAATTATCTTTGTTTTTACATTTTTTGCACATCAAAGTATGATTTGTATATTACAACGTCGTTCAACGGGCAATAAACGAATAATGTTTGAAGCTTCCATACACTTGTGTCGTTTATCATTACACTTGAATGCACAAAAACGAACATTTTGAACTTGTAATAAGTAGTTGAATATGACTTATAGACAAATATTGTTGATCATATTTATTGTTGAACTAAAATCGCAAGTTGAAATGATTTCACTTGTGATAAAGAAAAATGAAGCTGGAAACCTGCATGTGACTTTCTGATGTAGTTATAGGCACTTGTATAGTTTAAAAATAATTTTCCTTGCAAATTTAATTGTTCATAACTTGCCTTAATTAAAGGGGATACTTATTGCATTTCTGAATGTTCCTGCTATTATGTATAGGACTGATCCTAATATTTTTAATTTTGCTTTAAAATATAAAACAATGAATGTTATTAAAAAGCAACTACATATAAAAATGCATTTTTTATTTTCTCAGCTACTGCTAGATGGCCAGCAAATGTTAATTAGAAGGTATATCAGAGGTGTAGGAAGCAAGTTAAAAGTTGAGAGCAAGGTTTATTTGACCGAGCGAAGCGAAGGGATGTGCGCCTCAGGCGCACCCATTCAATTACTGCTAGGGGCCCAGGGCTCGCCTTAGGGACCTGAAAACTCTTAGGCTCTGGATTAAATATTATGCATTCTCTTGTTTTTTTCTGTGAGTAATTTTTCTAACTTTGATGCATTTTTAGTGGGATGGATTGAAAAGTGCTCCCCCTCATTTCCTACGCCACTGATTATAATTGTTTCAATGAGGTGCACAACCAGGATTTCTTTTTAAGGGTGAAACTTACTTACAGTACACTTGTTTATCAGTTGATAAATGTCTTCCATGCACATTATAATTATTACTGAGCGAATAACAAAAAATTAGTGTATTTCTCATTGTTTTAAAGTAGTTCAGATCAGAAATCAGTTTTCAGTTTTCTAAATATTACTTTTCCCAGGATATATTTTTTGCATAAATTTTAAAGGTTTCTGGCTAAGGGGAGGGCTGGGGGGTTCGAGCACTCCAAATTCGTTGCGTACATGGTTTCAGTTAATTTAAACAATATCTTAAAAAATAGGACGGGAGTACAATTGTATTTACAAGTTGCAACAATCAGTTAAAAAGTTTCATGCCAACGTTCGAATCTTTTGTTGTTCAGACTCCACTTGATATCAGTATTAGATACATAAACAAAGATCATGTGCTTTGGAAATCCGTGATATTCCATAACTAGTAAAAAACTTATATAATTCCTTCATTAGCAGAACTGATAGATCCCATTTACCATACAGTACGGAAACCTGCGAAACAGTTCAGATCTTAGAAGCAGTGTTATAGCTGGAACTGCTATAAATGCCATTCTTGCATATATAGTTTTGAATATTAGGAAATATTTCTACATTTTCGTGTAAGTGCTCTGCGGGTAATCATATCACTCCTTCTAACTGAATGTCAAAAGGGCTTAAATACACGCTAATCATTTTACGTAGGTAAATGTTGCTTACGGAAACGGCTAAAAGCTTGTATTACTTTGGCCGATATGAGTCTATGTCCACTTCTTTTGGGTGGAGAGAAGCACATCTCAAAGGATAATACAGATACCTGTACAAATTGGTATGAGTTATTAGGTTCCTTCGTGCCATATTTATAACAATGCTCATGTCTCTGGACTGTTGGAAGAAGATGATGGCCATGATAAAGTAGCGAAACTGGTACCAGGCCCTAAATTGATAAAGGTACCAGTCCCTAAATTGATAAAGGGGTGGCTAAAGAGGATTTATAATCTTTCCTCAATGTTTCAAGAAAGTTATTCTTTAGAATGGATGGACTGAAAAACAGGCAGAGCAATATCTGATGCTGAGTCATAACAGTCCCTTACTCGATGCCTTATAAAATTTGGACGAGGAGCATCTCGACAACTGGAACACAATTGTCAATGAACTGAACTGCAGATTCCGCTCTGTAGAGAACAGAATAACCTACCGAATCGAAGTGATAGACCCATGAGAACTTGTCTACTTATGTGGGCTATTTGAGGAGATTACTTGGGAAGGCATTTCCAAGCATGTCTTCCATAGATGCTGATGAGACATTTATTTATGTAGCGACACATGAATTTCAGATATTTATTCTCTCAGAGAAAACGTTTCTATGGTGGTACAATTTGAAATGATCATATCAAGCTGTGAACTAGAGTACAGGAAGAATACATCAGAAGTGGGAACTGCAGCTGTAGACTCAGCTCAGGTACAGTTATTAACTTCCGTGATAGCTCAGAAGAAATGTAATTCACCAACTACTATTCAGCAGAAGCTGCAATACCTTATAGTACAGGCACAGTGGTCTTCTGTTGGAGAAAATGTTATTCTGTTTCAGTTGTCATGGCTGCACTACAAATTTATCTACCGTTGGACTCACAAGGGTGCCAAGAGCAACAAGAAAGGAGACCCTATTTCAGCTTCATCTTACATGGTCACTAGTTCTATGACTATTGATATTCCATCATCAGACAGGACCAGTAGATGCGTGTGGCATTCAGATTATACCATAACAGATGCAGAAAAATCAGTTATGAGTTATGACTGTCGCTATTACAACTAGTTTAAACTAGCAAAGCCTGAGTTAGATATGGTCGACAACTTGGGTGAGTGCAGTATTCAGCTTTCATATAACATTATGATGGCTGCTTTAGAAAGCAATGGACTCAGCATCACATGGTATGCGCCAATAACTATACATGTATGGATGGTTGAGGTTTTTAACTGATTCTGGTACATGCACAATCATACTCGACTTAGCCATGCAACAGCATTCCTTGGAAAGTACCACTTCAGCCAGTTTACAAAAACTTTGTCCTAGAAAATGCTGACAAGCTAGACATGAGTAACGAGGCACATCTGTCTTAATCCTGGCAATGTTGCATGTTGAACAAAGATAGTTATCTCTCACCTGGACTTAGGCATTGCACTGTTAAGGATGTACTTACTGTAGAAACTGCCAGTCAATTTTGTTTGTGCAACAGTTAAACTGCAGTTCTGATATAAAATCATCCATTGCCAACTAAATTGGGCCCAAGAACAATGGGCAATGAAAAGAATATGGTAATTCCCCCTTAATCTATAAGCGTTATTCCACAGTGTATTACAGATGCAGTCCAGTGAATTATCATTGTATGCTGCAACGCCTAAAACACAGTATTTTCAACTTGGAAACAAATTGCATTTGCTCAAACTGTGATCTGCCTAAAATAGGATATTTTCCTATAGATATTAAGCTTTTCAGCTTCTAGATTAAATAGTTATTGGCATGGTAATAGAGCAAAAGTTACAAGAACACGAACTATTCAAATACCTAGTGTTGCAGCCATCGTATAGTATACAAGAATGAACACAATTTCCAGAGCATCTGACACTCTAGTTCAGAATTGTTCTTTTCTTTCACCAAACACAAGTGAATGTCTGGATATAATGAAAGGTGCCCATTAGTTTAGTACATTATATATAAAGTTTAGTTATTTACAAGTCAAACTGAATGAATGGCGAAAGTAGACTTAAGAATGGTTTTAACACCCGAGAAGGACTCCATGAATTCTGCCCAGTGACATTTGGTCCGTGTAATGTACCTGTTACTTTTGAAAGGCTAGTGGAGCTTATATCTAAAGGACTGCAATGAGAGAGACATCACAACAATGCAGATGACATAATTGACTTTGGGCACATATTTCAAGCTGCAGCTGAGAATCTGAGAATGGTATTCAACACATCAAGGTCTAGTTCTTAACTTCCAACAAACGAGAACTTCACAGCTTTCTAGATTTCAAGTCGTCTTATTGATGGTATTTAACTAATTTCTCCAAGATAGCTATACCAATGTTTGTCTAAGGCTAACGTGCACTTTGTAAGGACACGAGAATGTGACAGTGTATTGAGATGAATGTAAAACCTGGCACTTTATATAGTTAATTATGACTGCAGGATGGCACAAAGCACTAAGACTTGGTAGCCACCATACTATTTAATAGAGCCTTAAAACGTTGAATACTTTAGGCTTTGCATAATGCAAAGACTGGAGTGCTCTAGGGAGTGTCTGACACTATTGCAATCATACTAAATTAGTTTCTGGCCACAGTTACACCAAGACATTGAACAAAAGTGTAGACATTGTTCCACACGCATTGCTCAGAAAAAGAACCAATTACATCAGTAAAAACTTCCTCATAGAGTGGTATGATGTCCTGTCAAGAGAAATGTCCTAGATAAAACTAGTTGTTTGCATAAAACTGAAAAACATAATGAATATGAGATTGTTGTTATCGATTACTTCACAGGCTGAAACTTATCCATTGACTGACATGTTAGTGCAGTCCTTTCACAAGTATGTTAGCTGAACAGTTGGAGACATTCACATGAATCAAGGAGATAATTTCAACAACTAATTGTTTGTAGAGTTGTGTCAACTACTAAGTGTGGTTAAAATGTGCACTTCACTATATCATAGTCAATCTGATAGTTTGGCAGAAAGGGCAGTACCGAATGACAAATATTTAGTTGCTATGTTTGTTAACCCTGACCAGACTGGTGGGATCAGCACCTACTGTATGTCACTATGGTATGCCACACAACTACGCAACAGTGACTGGTTATTCTCAAAATATCTGGATGTTTGGATGATAAGTACAGCTTCTAGTGGATCGGAATAATATCCCTCCACTCAACGCAGAAGTTCTGCAGCCTCCACAGGAATATGTCGAATGGCTATTTTCTGATACACCAAATGTACACGAAATTGCAAAGTAGTGAATCAGTGAAATAGCCATACACCAAAAAAATATATTACTATAAGAATTATGGAATGATAGCTCAAACCTAGTGACTGGGTTTGGTTTTTAGTTCATGCCTGCAGCACCAAGAACAACCCAATCCTGTCTAGACTGTTACTCGACTCTACAGAGAAGTGAAATCACATGTATGTCCAACACTGACAAGCTGAAACTCTACGTCACTGACTAACCTCTTGAGCATCTCTTATTCCAGGAATCAGAAATGGATGAGTAAGTTGACTCTGATGATTAGAGTGCTGTGTCATGTGATCTCATCTCAGCTGATAAAAAGAAAAACACTGGTAGTACATATCTGATTGTTCATAAAGAATCAGACTCAGATGAAGAAAAGACAGTGTACTATAAGAGCAGTCAGCCTGCACCGATGATTGGCCAAGGCACTGACAACAACTTTCTAATTATCACAGCTGATTGACCAGCAGTTGGAATAGTTATTTGAATGACAAAGAAATGACTGAAAGGAAGTGGCGTCCATCTATATACCACTAAAACTCTGAGATTGTTTGTGTGTGTGCTTGTCTGTAATTAAATACAGCAAACACGGCGCACAATAGCGTCATATTTGTAATGAAATGGGAATAGAAACAGAATAAAACAAGTTTCGTTAAAGTTGGGCCATGGGTTACCGAGTTAGCCCCGTTTTTCGGGTCACTTTTATGAAAATTTCTATATGAATTTAGATACACTAGATGGCGCCACATATCGGTTTATCTATCTATCTATTCGTTTTCCACCTGATGAATCACTTAAAATATCTTCTATACAACAATATATGCACAACAGGAATTAAATGATGATATGAAAATATGTTATAAGGGCGCATACAAAGAACAACAATAAAATGGACCTACAATATTATTGACTATTTGCAACTAGTAACTATGGAGACGAGGTAATAAAATAAAAAGCAAGTCGAGAACAACAAAATTTTATAAACGAAAACCTCTCGCCAAGCATTGGCTATTATATTATTTCCCTGTCAATGTCCCCATCTTCATTAAAAGGCGTAAGATGACAAAAACAAGATCTTGAATAATCTATATACTACTAAAACTCTGAGATTGTTTGTTTGTTTGTTTG
>NW_013665786.1:212136-215188 GCF_000517525.1 Limulus polyphemus | reverse complement strand
ATGGAATATCTTTTTTTGAATTATGAATAACACAAATGGATTGAAATATTTAATTAAATTATCTCAAAATAAACCTTCATTTCGGTGCAATATTGAAATTAGCTTGAATTCTTCATAACCTCTGAATAGTAGGTGACCCAACGGGTCACGGGTGGTCTAGTTTGCTTTTAAAGCTATAAAATAGTGTTTCATAATAGAATGTATGCTCAGTAAACCATGATTATTGTACAGTTAGGACAGTTGATTGTTTGGAAAATCGATAATTGAAAGGAAGTTGTGACCTTTACTTTCCAAGCTATTTGGTAGTCAAAAATTGGTGTCATGTTTTACAATCATTACTTGATTTATCTAGTTGAATGATAGTAAAATCACTGCAACGAAACTCGTTAGATACACAGCTAGGATGTGTGAAATTGTTCGATAAAATCTTAGGGAAATCTATAGTTGGTTTGTGTGTTGATGACGAAATGGAATTATAACAAGAGGAATATGTTGAAAGGCCTATGCAATACTTGTATTCCAAGCACCAAGGTTAACTTTTGTGTTGAATGTTGGCATATATTTGTTGGTATAAACTTCTTTAACCAACTCGTGATATTAAATATAAGTTAGAATATCCTTGTGTTGTGTCCCTATGAAGATCGCGCATAATATTGTGGTTGGAATATACCAGTTTTTCTGAAGTTCTGTAAGGGAGAAGTGTTGTAACACAGCATGAAAAATTAACATAGACAAAATGTGTATAATTTTGCTAGATTTGTATCTGAGTTATTTTTCGTGTTTATCTGATGTAGCAGGTTTTCACGACCCCCTAGATGCCAGTATTCTTGGAATACACATGGCAATTTGGGTTGATGCATGTGGAGAGGGCAACTGGCGCGTAGTTAGTTGCCAGGGAAACCATGTTAGCTCCTGGTTAGTGACATCATGTAATACAATTATGTGATGCTATATACGTAAATGCAACAGCACAGGTATTTTCCGTTAGATATTTGAATGAATTTGCAGATATTTGATTATTTATACGAATGGGTGATACATATGCAAGTGCAACTTTTCAGGCTAATTGGTGGTAAACCCTAGTGTAAAACCAACGAATACTGGAATTGACCAGTTTGAGAGTTTGAGTGTTTATGAAACTGACACTTCCCCCGACTCTACCTACCCAACGAACCTTTCTGTGCCCTCCGCCCACTCGCCAGCGTCACATACTGGGAAAAACTAGAATCATCGACACAGACAAATTTTGGAAGACAAGAAAAATTAAAGAATCATTTTCATATTAACACAATTAAACCTTCACTGAACAGATTCACAATTCACCAGAATACTATACAGACCGACAACACCTTATCATTATACACACCAATATTTCTAAGAAACGTCCATTTATCCTTTACGCCAGAAGAAATTCAAACTTCGCCCACTTCTGAAACACAAGTCAAGTCGACCCAGCACTTAAAATTATCCCGTAACCTGAACTTGTACTCCAATAAAACCATGGCGAACATCAGGAAAATCCAATCTTGGTTAGCTAGGCTTATGATAACAAAACACTGCTTCATAAAATTTTGCAAGGTTTATGATAACAATAAACCGTTTCATAAAAACTCCTTGGTGGTCAGAATTATGGCAAGAATAAACCATTTGATAGATTGTTTAGGCAGAGTATTCATGATGAAACTTTGTAGAATGGACGGCAACGAGGACGACGTTTCGAAAGACTTCCGCAAAATTCAGCCATTGCAGAACACGCCATGTCAACTGGACACAAAATAAACTGGGAAAAACTAGAATCATAGACACAGACAAATTTTGGAAGACAAGAAAAATTAAAGAATCATTTTATATTAACACAATTAAACCTTCACTGAACAGATTCCGGATTAGAGGTGAGTAACCTGTGGCTACCATTGGTTGAATCTATAGGAAATCTCTCCTCCAATCAGAAACAGGGATAAACCAACCAATCATAACACGCTCTCCGCAATTCACCAGAATACTATAAAAACATACAACACCTTATTATTATACAAACCAATATTTCTAAGAAACGTCCATTTATCCCTTACGCCAGAGGAAATTCATCAAGCCCTCGAAACTACAACCAACTCTACGATCCACGCAGTCCACCGTATCTCAAAGAAAACAGGTTCACCCTCCACTTTCATGAAAGTTGTCACAACTTCCAAGATAACCGCAGACTCCATCCTCACCCACAGCTGCTATCTTGATTACTATCACTTCAAACTAGAAAAACCATACCGAAAGCCTCATCCACCCCTACCTTTCCCAGCCCCCCTCCAAGCCCACGTTCCACTACACCCAAAAGAAAACTACCGCCAACCAGTGCTCTACTGCCCATCCTATTACACTTGACCAGGCTACTTAAACTTCGCCCACTTCTGAAACACAAGACAAGTCGACCTAAACCACCACTACAAGGATAAAAAAAGGCACCTAGACCCAGCCGCCAGCCTTTCCAGTAACCAACGACGCTTATCAGCAGCCCGCCTTTCAGCCCCGTGCCACTCTGTACACTATCGTCGTCAATTTCATCCAACACTCTAGTAACTGACACCTCCCCCGACCTCTACCTACCCGACGAACCTTTCTGTGCCCTCCGCCTACTCGCCAGCGTCACTTAAAACCATCCCGTAACCTGAACCTGTACTCCAATAAAACCATGGCGAACATCAGGAGAATCCACAACTCATTGAAACGTTAATCAACCCCAGCAACGGACTTCACTTTGCTTTCCCAACTTACTTCTTCTCGCTAACCGGGCACTGGTAACGGATTGGTCGTTACCAGTGAAAGTGGGTTTTCTCGGGCTACTCCCGCCCCCCCCCACACACACATAAAATTCTGGGCATAGGATTTATAGATCCCCGCCGCCCTGATGGGCCATCTGTCCTATATCGGCTGTTTACTCTTCACTTTTTACTTTCTGCTTTTTACTTTTACGTTTACTTTTTTAAGTTTACATAGCTTGTTTTGCATTAATTTACTGTTTTTCAATTTAAGCCCATACTCCTAGTCCAAGTGCAGA
>NW_013665786.1:210172-211434 GCF_000517525.1 Limulus polyphemus | reverse complement strand
CGAACATCAGGAGAATCCACAACTCATTCAAACGTTAATCAACCCCAGCAACGGACTTCACTTTGCTTTCCCAACTTACTTCTTCTTGCTAACCGGACACTGGTAACGGATTGGTCATTACTTTTTTAAGTTTACATAGCTTGTTTGCATTAATTTACTGTTTTTCAATTTAAGCCCATACTCCTAGTCCACGCGCAGAGTGAAGGAGGATTGCTTAGTCTTCGAGCACCCCGATTAGTAATTATTTCTTAGGAAATAATTATTTTTAAATCAAAATAACTGCTAGAAATAAATAATATTATACATACATTTTCTCCCACGTTTGGTGGTCAACGGTTATTCACGCCGCGTCCTACGTAGGTCACACTCGTCGTATCATGCTTCCTGCCAGCAAGCAGACTGTCCCCTACCCAACGCTGCCGGTAATTATCGACGGACTACCGCTCGACTTCTCTCCTCGGGACACCGACAACTTCATCCGTAGATACAAGCCTCAAGTCCGAGTATTTCCTGAGCGCACTCGTCGTCTTCGCAAGGGAAGTATACTCCTCCAGCACAGGACCACCGAAGATATCCGATACCTTGGTCTTCTAACCCACCCGTCACATGCCCCCCCCCCCCGAAAAGCAACTCCAATCTCCACACAGTATTTGTAAGAAACGGTCACATATACTTTACACCAGAAGAAATCCAAACTCTCGAAACTTCAACTAACTCAACGATCCACGGAGTTCACCAAATTACATCCAAGAAAACAGGTTCATCCTCACATTTTATGAAAGTTGTCACAACTAACTGCACAGCTGCTCTCTTGAATTCTAACATTTCAAAGCAGAGAAATCATATCGGAAGCCTCGCCCACCCCTACCCTTACCAGTTCACCCCCAAGCCCATGTTTCACAACGTCCGAACTCTACTACTCAACCTATCACATCAAACCAAGCAACTCAAACTTCGCTCACATCTGAGACAGAAACACAAGACAAGACGATCCAAACTACCACTACAAGAAGGAAAGGTACCCAGACCCAGCCGCCAGTCCTACCAATAACCAACGACGCAAATCAACAAACCAGCAACCCGCCCCTCAGCCCAGACCCAGCCGCCAGTCCTACCAATAACAAACGACGCAAATCAACAAACCAGCAACCCGCCCCTCAGCCCAGACCCAGCCGCCAGTCCTACCAATAACCAACGACGCAAATCAACAAACCAGCAACCCGCCCCTCAGCCCAGACCCAGCCGCCAGTCCTACCAATAAC
>NW_013665786.1:196107-209645 GCF_000517525.1 Limulus polyphemus | reverse complement strand
CACCATCAAACTCACCCAACGCTCTTGTAATCGACACCTCCTCCGACCTTGACATACCTGACGAACCTTTCCATGCTCTCCACCCATTTACCAACGAAACCGAGGACTTCAAGCCGTCACAACCATACCGGAACTTGAACCCAAACCCAGTAGAGTGGGTTTTCTCGGGGTACCTCCCCCCCCCCCCCCACCATCAAATTCTTGGCATAGGATTTATAGATCTCCGCCGCCCTGATGGACTTCTGTCTGATATCGGCCATTTATGTTTACGATACTTACATAGTTTGTTTGTATCAAAACTTCATTCCAATCAACCTATCATTGTTTGTTTATACTTCAATTGAAGCCCATACCTTTAATCCACGTGCGGGGTGAAGGAGGATTGCTTAATCTTCGAGCACCCCTGATTGTTAATTATTTCTTCTGAAACAATTAAGTTTAAATCTAAATAACTGCCATAGACACATTTTTATTTTTCGTTTCGAACCATGAGGACGTATTTATCCAAGCTCTGAGACCAAGTATCTAGCCTTCCCGCGGGAAGACAACCCACTCGAGTTTCGCCAACGAAATCACCGTTATTATTGACGGGATCCCGAAAGATTTCTTCTAAACAGGATTAACATTTTCCTAAGAAAACACAAACCCAACATAGCTATCCACCCGTCCAAGACAATACTGTTACGAAGAAGCAGCTTATCTCTGTTCCCCATGGAACTCCAACCCCCCAATTACTTGTAAACCCCCAGAGCTAGTCTACAACTTTTCTCCGTTTTCCTTAGAAGCATCGACCAGTCAATCTCAATCCAAGACATACACACAAGCCTAGAGGCCATACCAGACTATGATCCACGCAGTACACCGCATAAAATCAAGAATCACGAACCTGCCAACCGAAAACGTTAAGATCGTTACTACCTCTAAATTCACCGCTTCACCGCAGAAGACCTGTTAACTGATGGTTTTGTCTACTTTTTAAGATGCTCATGAAAACTACCATCACTACCATTCAACTGACTCTTTCCATGAAGCACTCTCAAACCGAAGCCAACAAAACGGAGACTACACGAATCGAGAAACAACAAGAACCTGCACACAAATTCACACAGACTCTACCAGAAATCATGTGATAAAATGAAAACTTAGGCCACACAGACAGAACCAGCATTAAGCCACACCTCCACGTCGACGGAATCAGTCCCAATGAAGACCCGTGAAACCCAGACTAGAGTTTCTAAAAAGCAAGAAAAATCTAAACAGACGAACAACCTATCGACGACAATCCTCAGCCTCCACCGTCACCACATTACCATTAGGACATAGAAGAACCAGGTGTCGACCAGGATTACAACCAGATGTTTCCAGTACTTCCATAGATCTAATATGCCAATGCACATTAACCTTGTTGTCTTCTTTTCCTATCAGCTTCCACCTGGCACGGTCAGGGTATTTCATTCGGCACCCTGACCGTGAAAGTGGGTTTTCTCGGGTTACTCCCGTTTCTCTCCACAGCAAAATTCTCCTTAAAGTCCTGAATTCTAGTTATATTTGGATCCTGTGATCTCAACCCTGAAAAGGTGCCGACCTAAGTTTAAGTTCAAGTCAAAATTAATGGCAATAATAAATAATTCCCTTTAAAAATTAAAACTCTAGTTCTATCCTAATAGCACACTCATTATGCAAGCATTAATCTTCAAACGTATGAATACTTAATCCAGGAACTCGCTGGTTATATACCAGCCTTGGTCCTACCAGCCAGACCAAGTCCACCTCGCCTCGACTTCCTAACCGCCACTGGACAGAAAGACACTTCACCCGCCACCTCTGACTTTCTTCATGGCTCTGTGGCCTCTATCTTATTTCTTCTCACTGGCTTATTTCTGCAAACATAATTTAAAATTAACTTCACTGAAACAATAAAAAATTCACGCGCGGGGTTGAAGGGGAACAGAAGTTCCCGAGCACCCCAGTTGGGAAGGACAGACAAACATAAAGATTGTTTTTTCTTCCTTCAAACTAAATTACTGTCACAGTTAGTTTTTTTTTTTTCCCACACGATTACCCAAACTATTAAGCATTGGATCTATACATCCCTGCCTGGCCCGTTTGCTTCGGTTTATTTCAATACATTGTCAACAATCGTTCTTGACTTGTTTCTTCTGCAATAATAACCTGCCTATGATACGCCTTCCCTTCCGTCCACTTGCCTTAATATTATCACCAGTGCATTTTGTCGCCCACTTGGCCCATTAGAACGATGATTACTTTACAAACTCCTTTAATCTCGAGCATGGTGAAGGAGGATTGCTAATCTTCGAACACCCTTGGTGAATAATAGTTTTCTCTAAATCATTAACTTTACACCAAAACAACTGCCATAGACATAGACACACGATGATTAATTATTTCTACAGAAGTAATTAATTCCACATCAAAACAACTACCAGGATACACACACTGATCTGAAGACGAAAGACTTTCGAAACGTCGTCCTCTACACTTGTGTCTCTACAACAGGCAGTTGCCGTTCATTCTACTAAGTTTCATCAATAAACAGTTTCATAAAAATCTTGGTTAGTCAGGTTTATACGAACAATAAACCATTTTATAAAATTCCTGGTTAGCCAGGCTTATGACTATAATAAACCGTTTAATAAGAAATTCTTGGTAGTCAGATAAACCATTTTTGTTTTGTATCTTGTCATGTACAGACCTAAAGGAAATACGACTATATGCATTTTTTTACATTGATTAAAGCATATTTGTTCCATAAAGTCTGAGTAATTGGTTGGAAACCCTTATAATAGACCGGATTCTTAGGAGTTTGTAAGAAAAAACCATTCGTACAAATAGAATTTAGGCAATCGTGAGTTTAAGAATGTTATCGTTTTAATTTAAACTAATAATTATTTTAAAACTCGCAAGTGTATCTGACATGCGCATTATGTGAAATGATAAACTTTTTTGTTTGTTTGTTTGTAAAAGTCAAATTAAAAAATGAGTCTCTTTAATCTTAAAATATCCCCGAATAGTTCTTCAGTTTCTCAAACAACCTTTTCTGTGAGAAAAAAGTTCTCTTAATCCAAAAACATGAATTCGGGTTTCGATACTCGCGGTGGCTAAAACACAGATAACCCACCGTGTAGCCTTATGCTTTACAACAAATAGTTTGTTTGTTTGAAGTTAAGTACGAAATGACAGGATGGGATACCTGTGCTATGCCCACCACGGGTATCAAAACCCGGTTTCCAGCGTTGTAAGTCCGCAGATATACCGCCGTATTGCTGGGGGGCAAAACAATTGACCGTCACATTATAACGCCGCCACTGCTGAAAGGAAGAGCATGTTTGGTGGGCTGGGGATTCGAACCCGCGACCCTCAGATTGCGAGTCAAACGCCCTAACCACCTGGCCATGCTGGGCCATCAAAACAAATAGACAGGGTTCTTAGTGCTCAGTCAGTTTGTTAATGAAGCTAGTTTGTGTGTGAAAGATAACCTTCAGGAAAAATAAAACAAGATTCTCATTTCTAAAGTAAAAGACAGTTTTATTTAAGATAATTTTAACCAGTTGGTTTAGACATAAAACAATATAAATAACTCAGAAAAAAAAGTCGACTCAGGAATAAACTACATTGCCAAAATAGCTCGTGTTGTCATACATACAATACTTGTATAGAATATAGGAAAGATGAGGGCCATCTGATATGATACAAAATTTATACAAATAAAATGATCAGAAAATATTAAAATGTACACATTTATTCACACTATTGTAGTCTCTTTATGTCTAATCAAGACCATTTATCATAATTTGAATCCATGTCTTTGGAACTACAATTATGAAAATCTGTGGTGTTAGTAACGGTAATTAGTTTTACGTACCATAATACCAGGATGGATTATATTTGGTGCGTTACAGATTATACCAGTTTCGCCCCAAAACGCTAGAAAATCAATAAGTCTCACGTCTGACGACTTTGAATTGAGTTTACAGTTAGCGTAATCATAAATAGATAATAACTTAAGTTTAAACAAAAATTTTGATTCATTAAAATGGAACAACAATATTGGTTTTAATCTTTCAGCACTTTACACACAAAAATATCTATTATTTTGCTTTTTACAAGTAATATTTATTTAACTGACAATAAAAAATAAAACTTTTATTAAATAAACAATAACTTTACAAAACTTTTTCATCCTAACTTACAATTATTTGTCAAATATATTGCAATACTTTTAATTTTTTAACAGCTCTAATGAAAGAAGCTGTCGCTGCGACACAAATCAATTTTGTCACGTTTTATATAAACCTGCCATCTACCGACTGTTCTTATAAATACTTATTACAAATTTAAAAAGAAAAACAATTATAGCAAAAGAAAAAAAGCGAGAAAATGTAAGTCTGATCAACATGAATAGCACAGTCAACTTATTTCACTAGAAACTGATATAAAAACGTAATCAAGCAAATAAACATAATATGGCAGAGAGTTAAAACACATTTAAATAGATGATGATTAGAAAGTTGTCTTCTTATACATTTAATTAATACAAAAACACAACACAATTAAAAACATAGTGTTTATCCTTCAGATATATAAATAAAATTGATATTATAGACCCTCATGCCATGAAAGAGGACAAATTAACATTCGGTCTCAAGGTATTTCAGAATAGATAATCAGTGATATTCTCAGGTTCATTGACTTACATTTTGGATAGTAACCGCCAATAACAGGTGGAGCGGCGAGGATACGTTTCACAATGTAAAAACTGCTCATTTGACTTGACCGAGTGGAAGAAAAGATATTGAATACAATATTAAACCAAGTAAAATTAATCTTTGTTTAACACAAACAATAAGTCGAATGCGTGTAGAGAACGTCATACTGAGCTTCTTGATGACAGTGACAGACACTTTGGAATTCTCTATCTATTCTCGAGATATCTGTTCTAGAAATGAGAGAGTATGATATTACATTAATATGAATAACAAACAAATCTCTCTGAAAACGCAAATGCTACTCACGTCGCTGGTTGTCCTAAACTTAAACATGGTAATGTCAACAAAGGAAGCGGATACAAGATCTGAAAATACATCTCTACCAACATCGTCCATGAAAAACGCCTAATAATACCTTAGTAGAATGCGCGCCTTGACGTGTGTAATTAGCACATGGAATAAAGTCATATGCACAAACCACACTTCCTGTTGTGAAAATCTGTAAGTACCCTAAGAGCTCGTATATCTGAAAAGTTGTGTGTAAACTAAATAGTTTATCTTTTTAAACTAAGAAAGAAAGAAAATATGGTACTTCTCCAAGTACCACAAATCTAAAAAAAAATCACGAGAAAACAGATTAAAGAACAAAAAATACTGCCACATATGTTATTAGTATCAAAAAATACATTTTCTTAAAATACAAACTCAAACCAATAAACAATAAAATGAAAGAAAACCCTATATTGCAGATTTAGAGAGAGAGAGAAAAAAACCACTTTCAAAATACCTGCATACTCTAAATGTGTCGTAATTGATAAAATTACTGATTTCCCACTTTCAGATTTAGAATAGAATATGTCTTTTGTCATGTATATTCAGGTAATCTTTCTATATTTTAGTGTAGATGTCCTCCATGTATTTGTTACGTATTTATTGTTCATTAGATTCCAAAAGTCGTAAGCAGGTGTTAATCTTTATGCCTAGGTAAAGGTTACATAAGGCAACAGCTAAAAGAATGTACCATTTTGGCCATATGTCTGTGTCTACACCTTGGTAGTAGGAGCGATCCTTCTCAAGGGGTGACACAGGTACTTGTACTAATTGGTATGACTTAGCGCTTTTATAACAGACAAAGGGTACTGTGCATGAACGTTACCGACTATTCCAAGTAACAAAATAGAGAAACCCCCATTTAATTCGCCCTGTTCTTGTCCTGTGCGGATGTTTGAGAAAATCTCTTAACTCCAGTAGCCAGTTAATGTCAACGGAAAGTTTGTTTTTGTTTTTTGAATTTCGCTCAAAGCAACACGGGGGCTATCTGCGCTAGCCGTCCCTAATTTAGCAGTGTAAGACTAGAGGGAAGGCAACTATTCATCACCACCCACTGCCAACTCTTGGGCCACTCTTTTACCAACGAATAGTGGGGTTGACCGCAAATTATAACGCCACCACGGCTGAAAGGGCGAGCATGTTTGGTGTGACGGGGATTCGAACTCGCGACCCGCAGATTGCCCTAACCACCGGGCCATGCCGGGCCCAACGGAAAGTAAGAAGCTGGTCAGTTGAAAATAAACACATACACTTTAGTAAATAAAGATTTTGTTTGTCTGTTCGTTTGTGTTTGTTTATACTTTACTGTCCGTGTTTGACATTATCCTTTGCAGTACATTCTTACGGGTATTTCTTAACTACCTGGCGGATATTTGTGTTCCCGATAAACATAAATACTGGGATAAATTGAAAAAAATTATAATTTTACAAAATACGTTAAAACACTTTGAGGAAACATAAAAAGTATGACAAAAGCCTAGAGAAAATATCCCCTTGAAGATAAAAATGAGTGCAACGTTAGAGAGAAAAACAAACGAACAGGAAATTAGAGTATAAAATCTAAACATCTGTTGAATTTTCTGATTCTTTGTCTACGAAACCTGGGCTAGAAACAATATACAATTATTTGACGACAGCAAAAACAAAGGTTTGAAATTCTTACACTTACACTCGTGCAGTTAATGTTCGATTATCCAGCAGCTTATAACATCCATCGGTATTTTAAATCACAAATACATTTTCATTATGATTTTTTTAGCTTGAATTCAAATTTGAGCATTTGAATATGTAGAACCGTGAATGCAATCTGAACATTTTATCTAGTATAATTTAAATCAGATAATAAATGTTTTAATTTCTTTACAGTTAAGTTTCAAGTTTGGGCTTGGCATGGCTTGGTAGTTAGGGATCTAGACTCGCAATCTGCGGATCGCGGGCTCGAATCCCCGTCACCGAACATACTCGCCCTTTAGATTTGCTGTCAGGACCAGCCACCCAAGTCTAAAAATTCTTGGGTAATACGAAATACTAGAGCGGACGACCCCAAATTTAGATGGGTTTAAGATCGAAGGAAAAAGAAAACAGTTAACTTACAAAGTTAATGAAATATAAATACGTAAGAGTATTTTTCCCAATTTAATTTAAAGTTTAACCGAATTGTTCACATTTTTTAAGTGAACGTCGTCGTACTGGATGTCCACACACACTACATCTACTGCGTGTTGTTCCTCCCTTAGGCCTGAGGTGTCTTCGTCTGGTAGATTACGAGTACATTCAGTGATGTCGTTCTGGTAGGTGGCGCTGTTAGTAGAGTAAACTATAGTGGGGTAGTGATGGTTTGGATAGCACACACGATCATTCAGTTGTCTTCCCGAAGCGTATTGTCCAAAATAGCCACATCTACAAACGAAAAAGATGTGAAGCAACGAAAAAGCAAAACAAAAACTTTCGTTTTTATAAGTCAAAAAAGACAACAAATTCACTAAAATGGTGATTTTGGTTTTATATAAAACAACAACATGTTTTTAAATTAAAAGATAGATACTTTATTCTTTATTGGAAAAAATAACCATACTGACTACATTTTAAATATAGGCGGCAGAAATGGACCCCTCCATTTCTGACCCGATACGAAAGTGCCCCTTTAAATAGGGAATAGAGACCAGTGTATATCTATAACGGACAGTCGCTGTTTCAGCTTTGAATTCAATGACTACAGCGAATAAGGTGTCCACAATCGTCTATGCCCCACAAATTAAAATGTGTTTCCGTCGCCTAAAACTAGATCTTTGTTTATTTGCGATATAGAATTTCGAGAAAACTCACCCAGGTTCTTGTAAGTTCATCTGACACGTATTTCTAGCATATTGCTGGTTCATTGGATCTTGAAGTCGACGAACTTGGTCATCTAATACAAACTTTATAAATAACAAACTATAACTAACTTTCAAAAACAAATAAACATAAACATAAAGCTGGAATTGCTTCTTCGTTACACGACAGTGACTAATTTTCAGAATTCTTAAGTCCTCTCACTCCATTTGTTCATTACCTTAACAATTGTGTTAGAGATCTGAGTACGTCAATACTGCAGTTCTAGTGTGTATGAAATTAATTAATTAAATAACGGAAATTATCAAAGCCAAACTATCGGAAATGTTGCAGTTTCTAAAATTATGGAAAAATATGTTTTCATAATGATCTTCCAAGATTTGCACACATAAATATGTTATTAATTTGTTAAAGTTGATTTTGTGATCTATATAGACCAGAAAGAATTAAGGTTGGAACATCGTTGCTCTCTAATTTTAGTTTCTAGCGTAGTAAATATAGTGCACAGTAAAACAGTGAAAACTAGGGACAGTCTTATTCCAACCTAATATTTCGCAAACCTACTGAACAGTAAAACCGTGAAAACTTAGGGACAGTCTTATTCCAACCTAATATTTCGCAAACCTACTGCACAGTAAAACCGTGAACATTAGGGACAGTTTTTTCCAACCTAATATTTCACGAACCTACTAAACAGTAAAACTGCGAACACTAAAGACAGTATTTTTCCAACCTAATATTTGCGAACCTACTGAACAGTAAAAATCATGAAAATTAGAGACAGTATTTTTCCAACCTAATATTTGCGAACCTACTGAACAGTAAAATCATGAAAATTAAGGAGAGTATTATTCCAACCTAATATTTCACGAACCTACTGAACAGTAAAACTGCGAACACTGGGGACAGTCTTTTTTCCAACCTAATATTTGCGAACCTACTGAACAGTAAAAATCATGAAAATTAGGGACAGTGTTATTCCAACCTAATATTTCGCGAACCTACCAAACAGTAAAACAATGAACACTAGGAACAGTCTTATTACAACGCAATAATTCGCGAACCAACCGAACAGTAAAACAGTGAAAACTAAGGACAGTCTTATTCCAATCTAACATTTCGCGAACCTACTGAACAGTAAAAGCGTGAACACTAGGGACAGTATTATTCCAACCTAACATTTCGCGAACCTACTGAACAGTAAAAATCATGAAAATTAGGGACAATCTTATGCCAACCTAATATTTCGCGAACCAATATCTCCGCCTTATTGATTTTAGTGCTATGCTTTGACTTAATAAATAATAACACCTTCCACTACACTTTAATTGTTCAACTTTTTGTTCTTGATACCAAAACATACTAACGTTACTAAACACAACCACCACACCTGATTTGAAGGTGACTGTTGATAAAGTCTGACATCGCCTCTTGCTACCACTGTAGTATGTGTCCAGCTTCGCCGGTAGTCATAGCTTTCTGTTTGACTCGAATTACTGAAGAGGAAGATGGAAATGATCACAAGGATATATGGACAATATTATACTCTTCACGATACACAGAGTTCAACACCCACACCTCCATCGTGTACCACAAAACACACGTTCTCATTACCAAAAGTTACCCTCCTGAATAAATTGGAGTAGTAAAATACATCAACAGTAATAATGTTACATTAAAATCTTGTTTAAGTTTAAGAAAAAGATAATGAAGTTTCTAAACGATTTCCAGATACTGTCGGAATGTTTGCGCAGAGAGTAACATACGGCAGGTGCAATTTTTCAGTTTCTGTACTTTGTTGTCTAATCTCAATCACAAAACTTGGAAAGTTAGAAATGATATATATATATATATATATATATATATATATACTACCTACTACCATTCAGCTCGTATACCTCTTCTTCATCAAAGGCAAAAACATGAAAGTTTAGCCGTCCTTTCTACTGTAGTACATAAACATTTAATTAGCCGTCCTTTCTACTGTAGTACATAAACATTTAATTAGCCGTCCTTTCTACTGTAGTACATAAACATTTAATTAGCCGTCCTTTCTACTGTAGTACATAAACATTTAATTAGCCGTCCTTTCCACTGTAGTACATAAACATTTAATTAGCCGTCCTTTCTACTGTAGTATATAAACATTTAAATAACCGTCGTTTCTGCTGTAGTACATAAACATTTAATTAGCCGTCCTTTCTACTGTAGTACATAAACATTTAATTAGCCGTCCTTTCTACTGTAGTACATAAACATTTAAATAACCGTCCTTTCTACTGTAGTACAAAAACATTTAATTAGCCGTCCTTTCTACTGTAGTACATAAACATATAAATAAACGTCCTTTCTAATGTAGTAAATAAACATTTAAATTGTTCTTTCTATACTTTCTACAGTAGTACATAAATATTTAAATAACTATTGTTTCTACTGTAGCACACAAAAATTTTCAAAGGCTACATTTCAAAAAACAAAAATACAATCTGTTACAGGATTGTTGCACATGTTAGGGCATGATTCTATTACCACTTTGTTTTTTGTTACTTTTAATATAGCATTTACTTCTCACATTGTTTCGATAAATCATTTCTCTTGTATTTTATACATATTGAGAAATTATGAGTCTTCCCGAAAATTCCAAGAAGGAATGAAAGTTTCATTTGCAAACAACATAATAATAATCCATTGAATCGGTTTAGTCTTGGAAAGGACAGGCCAACTTCGTCTTCACGTCTTACCTTTCGTAACAGTTTCCAGGATTCCAAGAGTATCCGTTCGCCATCTGATCAGCGTTTTGTAATGGTGGTGTTATGGTCACTGTATAACACAACAGGGACAAAATATTACATGTTACTAAAAATTTTCTGTAACTAAAATAATAAAAATTGTCCTTATAATATAAATTGTACTTACAGATTAGATAAGCGTCTTTTTTGTAAACAGAAATACTAGAAAGTTTACGATAACTTTGTAAAGAGTGCCTGTCTAGTAAACAATTTTTCATGTACATAAAGCTTGGACAAAATTCTAGACATTAGAGTTTATTTATAATTAAGACACAACACAGTGTCGTAATGGTCCTGAACATTATTAATGAACAGTTCCGGAGACATTCTTGCTATTTGACTTCAACTTCTCGGTCTATGGTTCGTGTCCCGTATTTGCAAAATTGCGCTCCCCTCTTTGGGACCATAGATGCGTTATAATGCGTCAAATAAAACTATTCGATAATAGCAGCTCAAGAGTTTGCGGGGGGGGGGTGCTATTAGTTAACTGCCTTCCCTCTAGTCTGTCGGCCCCAAATTAGATATGGCTATAGTGTTTATAGCCCTTATGTAGCTTTGCGCGAATATCTTAAACAAACAAGAGTTAGCCTACCTGGGCTTGGTATGGCGAGGTGATTAGAGCGCTCGACTCCCAATCTAAGGTTCGCGGGTTCGAATCCTCTTTCCACCAAACATGCTCGTTCTTTCAGCCGTGGGGGGCCTTATAAAGTGACGGTCAATCCCACTATTCGTTGGTAAAACAATAGCCCATGAGGGGTGGCGTTGATTAGCAGCCTATTCACTGCTAAATTAGGGACAGCTAGCGTAGATAGCCCTCGTATAGCTTTGCGCGAAATTCAAAACAAACAAACATACTTAGCCCTCTTAGTTATTCTATGAGTTTCATAAGTATTTCACGATTTGTTATCCGAGTATCTCTGCTTCCTTCAAATAATACTTACTCTGCCAGTTAATTCAGTTGCTGACTTCAAATGGACAACTTTTTTCATACTGTCTTAAGTTAGTAAATAGCAAGAGTACTAACTTTCTTCAAACTGTTGTAGTGAGTTATTTTATACGCTAATACAAGAAACAGCTAAATGAACAAACCTCGTTTTCTATCTAAACCTGCAATTAAGAAAGCATTGGCTGCAGATGGAACAGATATAGTCATTTATACAGGCCTTATATGCAGTTTCCCATGTAATATTAATAGTAAAAGTGAGGTAAACAAAAGAGCTTTTCATCAGTTCAAATGATGCAATACAGAATCCCAGGAGCATCTCATTACACTATCTGTTTTTGTTTTCATTTTGTCTCCTGGTGGCTCAGAGGAGGCATAAGGGTCTATAACGCTAAAATTCAGGGATTGATACCTGCGGCGGACACAACGTTGATAAGACATTGTGCAGCTTTGGGCTAAATCAAACATTCAATTTTTTTATCACCTGTGATTAAAATAACCCTTAACTGTTTCTCATAGCCTGTCAGCTTCTGTCAAGACAAGCTCACCTGAATTGTCGTCAGAGTTCCTTCGTACCAATGTGAATTCAGGAACTTCTGATACTGAAGGGCCTTCTAAAAGACTCTCGGGGCCTGTGTGAGTCTGATTATCTACAAGATGGCGCTGATGATCCAGAAAACCATGAAAGTCGAAAGATTCCGTCCCTGCAAACAAAACTAGAAAGTTGAATCTCTTTCGGACTAACACTTGATTTATTAGTAAGATTTGGCAGCACATTTTTGTTCATAATAATTGTATAATTTACTCAGGTTTTTGCTTTAATGCTTTTATTGGCACTTAAAACTGAGATTATAATAAACCAATCAAAATCATGTTAACATGTATAGTCAGGGACACCAATTGAGGGTGGGATAGAAGCTGTAATTTTGCTTCCCCCCTCCCAAGAAGATTACAACCTGACAATAAGATAGCAGTTTTGCGCTTTTACTATGTATGCTGTAAAACCACAGTACAATACAATGCCAGGTCGTATATTAGTTGTATTTTCACTTTAGAAAACCAACAAAGCTTCCTTCCAAGGTTCTTGGGTCTCCTTAAGAGTTTGCCCTCCCTAAATTAAACCTAAAAGAACATTGTTGTGTATGGTGCATAAAAAAATTTATATTCTTCTATAAAAACAGTTAGAGTTTTAAAACTTATGTATTGCTTCATCAACTTCACACTATTTCCTAACGATAAGACAAATAATAACGTCAGCTTCGCTTTGCGTCTTTACCAGGAAAAGATACGAGAGGATTGTAGCAAATTGAGTAAAAAGAAACTTCTACCCTAAAATAATATATGTTTTGTCACGTCACAAAGACTTATTTTTACCTTTTTGGTAATCATAATGAAAATATTTTCGTATTGTACTTAAGGGCTTGGTGTATCTATATATCTATATAAATAAACATCAATATGTATATATATATATATATATCTGTTCTTTTTATATATCTATATAAATAAACATCATTATGTGTATATATATATATATATGTCTTTTTATTATATCTATATAAATAAAACAATCAATATGTGTATATATATATATATATGTTCTTTTATATATCTATATAAATAAACATCAATATGTATATATATATATCTGTTCTTTTATATATTTATATAAATAAACATCATTATGTATATATATATATATATATATCTGTTCTTTTTATATATCTATATAAATAAACATCAATATGTATATATATATCTGTTCTTTTATATATCTATATAAATAAACATCATTATGTGTATATGTATCTGTTCTTTTTATATATCTATATAAATAAACATCAATATGTGTATATATATATCTGTTCTTTATATATATATATAAATAAACATCAATATGTGTATATATATATCTGT
>NW_013665786.1:182876-195641 GCF_000517525.1 Limulus polyphemus | reverse complement strand
TATATTATATATATATATATATATATATATATACATCCTTCAGACAGATAAGCTCATTATTTGTAATTCAACGTCACAATAGACGATCTATGGTCTAACCGAAGCTAACGACTGACAAAACAATGGTTACCCCCAAATCCGAAGTTCGTGAAATCTGGCGGTGAGTTAGTGGCTATACTTCTCAAGAAAACCTTCATTTGGTCCTCCATATGTATATTTTCAATTAGGAAAATTACATAGTCGTCAAACATCAGTCTCAGGAGGTGGAAAGAACCTAGGAAAAACCAGAACATTAGACTGTAGGCCTGTAAGCCTTGTTTACAGGTAGACATAGCCTGAACTCTGAAGTTAATAAGAAATGTTGACAGAATGTAGATGATCACCAGTCTTACTCATCACTGTATCTTTACATACTTAAAAAAGCATACATTACATCCCCCAATATATAGTTGTCCCATACACGTTTTTATCAAAATTCATCGTACGCTACGTTTAATGTTTCAGTTGACATTGATTGGGTCATGTACGTTTTTATCAGCGGTAAAAACTCAGGTTCTGTAACTTGCCCACCAGAAAAATAGAACATTCATATACAGAAAACACATTGAAAGCTAAAGAGAAGAGAAAAGCAAAACTCTTGGAAAAAAAAAACAACCTTACAGTTAAATGCATTGTATTTTTGGACACACGTATACCATCTGAAGATCTTTTTGAGTCACCCGGCGAGTCAGTGTTAAGTTTCGGGCTTAAACCCTAAAACTTGGGGGTCCAATTCTTCCGGTGGACAGCCGCAGATAGCTCATTATATGGCTTTGCGCTAAAACAAGTTAACAAGCTGAGGATTTTTACTTCTAAGCGTTTAATATAATGAATTTTTAAATAAACGTACATTTTACTTGTCTTTTTAACATTCAGGCGTTATTTTTACAATTATTTAATTTAAACACAAGATGATGAACCTTAGGTCACAAATATTTAAGATGTAAATTAGGCACAGACGGATAGGGGAATTGTCTACATAATCTACAACGTGAACATAAAACATTCCTTTAATATCCTGAAGAGCCGATACGTTACCAGTAAGTAAAGTTGAACCTCACGTAATTCAGGCATACAAGATATATGAAAGAGCAATAGAGGATGAACTCAAAGAAATTGTGTACCTGACAAGTGAATAAAAGTTAATGAGAATACTATACTACAGGAACAAAAATCAACTACTTGCTGGTTGATGTTATAAGTAATTAGCGCAAAAAATAATATGCATGTAAAGAAGCTCATATGCACAATATAGACATTGCATGAAACGTTTAGAATTACAGCAGAAATATAGCTTTTTTTTTGTAGGGTCATTAATAAAGCGTTTGGTTAAATTTATAAAGCCAAGTTTGCAAGTCAACTGTGTAGCACCGAAAGGCTAATCTATCACTCCAAAATCAAGAACGGTTAGCGCAGATAGCTCTCGAGCAGCTTCGCGCGAAATTCAATAAACAACGAAAAGGATGACTTGATTGGAGTGTGCGAAAAACAAGTTAAATAAGGGTTTTAGCAAAAAAGATATCAATATTACAGATCAAACTGTAACTGTTAAGTATTCTAAACAAACAATGCATTTATTTTCATTACAAATTAGGTAAGAACCAAATGTTAATGATGCGTTAAATAAAGGCATGAACTTACCGAAGCTGGTAGCGCTGTGTAAAGTCATGTCCCTTATAACATGTGTTCCAAATACTGACCACATCAGTAAAAACTGGCGAGACAGTTGACGAACTGGAATCTTATTTTTTGCTGTTGGCTAGGAAGAAGAAAATCAGAATTATGCCTGAACTGGTTTGGCAAGGCTCTGGGTCAGTTCTTGTGAACTGGTTTGGTAAGGCTCTGGGTCAGTTCTTGTGAACTGGTTTGGCAAGGCTCTGGGTCAGTTCTTGTGAACTGGTTTGGTAAGACTCTGGGTCAGTTCTTGTGAACTGGTTTGGTAAGGCTCTGGGTCAGTTCTTGTGAACTGGTTTGGTAAGACTCTGGGTCAGTTCTTGTGAACTGTTTTGGTAAGACTCTGGGTCAGTTCTTGTGAACTTGTTTGGTAAGACTATGGGTCAGTTCTTGTGAACTAGTTTGGTAAGACTGTGGGTCAGTTCTTGTGAATTAGTTTGGTAAGGCTCTCGCTCAGCTCTTGTAATAACAAATATTTCTTTAGCCGTGACCAAGGGTCTACACAATCTTTTTGTAGAATACTTTTGTTCGCTGTTAAATATAAGGCTACATAGTGGGCTATCTGTTCTCTGATTACTGCGGTTATCAAAACCAGAGTTCTACGGTATAAGCACCGAGAAGGAGGTTCTTGCGAAAGAAACAAGTTTGCTGAGGTGAGAACGTAATTAACTCAGCACAGCCGTAAATTTAAGTGTCAAAATTCCAGCTCAAAGAATGACTAAAACAATTTTCTTAGATATTTGAAAAGGACTTACGAAATAACATTTCCAATATTTACCAAGATAAAAGTTACAATGCTTTGAACGTTAATTGTTTATTTCTTACAAAAATATCAACAATTACAAGCATAGTCGTTATCACTACAAAATGTTCTACTAATATAATCGCTCGGAGCAGCTTCTATGTCTGTCAGAACAATTTATCTACTAATATAATCGCTCTGTCAGAACAATGTATCAACTAATATAACCGCTTTGAGCAGTTTTTAAGTCTATCAGAACAATGTGTCGACTAATATAACCGCTCGGAGCAATTTTCTAAATCTATCTGAGTAATATGTCTACAAATACAACCGCTCAGAGCAGTTTCTAAGTCTAACGAAACAACGTGTTTTTAGCGGATAGATTACTGAAATATAATTGTTTTAGATATTCACATAAAAGAATATATATAGGCGGGTGTGTTTAGATACTTACCAAGACGACACATCTGTTCACTAATGTATTCAACCACTCTGTGTAAGCTTCTATTGGTGCCTCGTCTTTTATTAAACACTCAAATTCCTTCGCCACTAAATATTTATAAGAGAATAAAGACAGATAACGAAATATAATGAAGTGTTAAATTGTGGTGTTAATATATAATATTAATAAGTTTTATAGGAAATATATTTTAGAAAATAAAAACTATATATATTATTAGCTATATGCTAATCAGTAAGATAAAGTTAGAAATTAGTATACTAATCAACTAAATTATTAAGACTAACATGTAAAAATCAACTAAATTATCGATGTAAATAAATTTAAAATTATTTTAAAGAACACTAAAGATCGATGAAAATTTATAATATTATAGATTTAAACAGAAGATTTTAAAATATAAAACTGTAAGAAAATATACCTTACAAATGATCATTTTAACACATGAGATGAAAAACGCGTACGATAATTATGTAATTAGGACATATAGACTAACAAAATTAAAATTATAATATTTTAGGAACTTAGAAACATCTTATTGATAATAGATGTCATCAAGGAATTGTGAATTTCATGAAAATTAACCATATTTCAAAGCAAAAAAAAAATAGCATTTTACTTGGATTATACAAGAAAGCATTATGGGTGGAAGTTTTCGAAAGGTTCAACAAAAAATAAACAAAGTTTCAGTACAAAAATGTAGAAGATATATAGATTAAAAATGAGAATGGAAGACAGTTTCAGAAATTTCATTAACAAACGCTGGCTGGAAAAATAATATCTAAAATTAGCACTGTAATTTAATTTAATTAATTACAGTTAGCAGTTAAAAAAATACCGCAACAGAAGTCTAGAAATAATATATAAGTGGACATTGGCAATAAGATGTTTTGAACATAAAAACTGTTGAAATGTAGAATAAAATTCTAAAACTATATAACATAATGTTCAATAAAGAAATGCCGAGTAATGCGAGTCCAATCCACTTCGGGATATTCGTTATTCCCAGGTAAGTGCAGATGCTACGTTTCAAGCTACGCCCACAAAACATTCATCATTGATACTTATATATAATCTTTTGTTTTTAAAGTTTAATCAAAGAAGGCTCAAATATTCATTCACACAAAGAGAGCACCGTTACTCATAGCACAGTCGTTCATATATGTATTGGATGTTTTAATCAGAATTCCACAAATTGTAACATTAAAAAATATAACTGACTGAAGAGTGAATTTTAAGGAATAAAACTGACAATATCACTGACATTTCAGTCCCTCCCTGTCTAAAATATTTGAAGTGTATCAGTAATAAGCTGAACCATGTACTAGTCATGCGATAATTAGTTCTGTTAAAAAATCTTAAAATACTTACAATTTAATATCACATCAAAAGTTGTTCCTATCTCATTCTGTTCTATACTATACAAAGTTTCCCGACAAATGGCAGTGATATCAATCTGCCTCCAGTCTTGCAGCATCTGTCCAATGATCTCACTGTTTTGCACCACCATTCGAGAAGCTTGAGCTAAGTGATTTAACGACATCTGCCGTCGAATAACTTGTATAAAACCTCTAGCAACTAAAAAAAAATTATTTATTCTAACAACATATTTTTATTTTTGAAGTAAACTCTTATATATATGTAACACATGCAATTTGGAAAAATCTTAATTAATAACAACATGTCTACTGCTTATAAGATTTGTAACTCTTAAAGAACAATGCACTACATTTTGAAAGTGTCGAATGGTTCATCCACCTACTTAGAGACGACACTAGATTAGCGGAGAGAAACGAATTCCAAACACTTCTATAAAGATGAATGAAGGATTTTCCAAGATGCACCTACAAAGAAGCCACTATATGTTGTTACATATTCATCAACTAAATACTGCGTCATTTCTCTATTCCTCAATATGTTATACGATCAGTGCCCAATTGGATTAATTCTTAAATACGCACTACCGGCACTTGTGTTTTAAAAAATTAAATTATAATGAGCAATTAAAAACAACGTTTTATATTTACACAACAAAAACTTTATTGAAGCCGTATGGCTTCCACTTTAAAATAGAAATATCACTGTACACGTACATGTTTCGACGTGATCTATGTCAGCAGCTCATATAAAACGTTGTTTTTAATTATTTGTTATCATTTTAAAAGAATGATTAATTCTTATTAAATAAAACGCTCCTAAATGGAAATATTCTGTGTAAGTGCCTTGTTTACAGTGACGTACATGGAGCTTCCTCAACAACTCAAAAAGCACGATCGAAAAAAAGAGAAAAGTTTTGTTTGTTTTAGAGCAAAGCCACATGAGGACACCTACTACGTCCACCGCAAGGAATTGAATCCCGGATCCAAGCGTTGTAAGTCTGTGAACTTACTTCTGTCCCACTGGGGGACAAAAGGAGAGCCAAAAGAGTAAGGAAGTTATATAGAACTCGAGAATTTTCGATAAGAAAAAAGTTGATGGTAGAATACAGCTGAAGGTCGGGTTTGATGAGACTCCGGTTGTTTATGAATAGAATCCCCCCCCTCCCAATGTGTTTTTAGTTAATTTCTGTTATGAACATTTTTGGGTTACTATAACCCATGTTTTATATAAGATATTCCCCAACGAGTCACGTTGCAAATACAAGGTGTTCGCGTTATATAAAAATTACAAAAAAGTTCCAAAAACGAAAAATACTCTGTAAAATATAGATGTTGTTGTGACACAGTTTCAGAAGTTCTCGCTAAACGAAAACATTTACTGAAGAATCGATTCGAATGATATTGTTTCGAGTTCCTCATTCAATAAAACGTATAACATTTATTACGTTCACGTTGCTGTTGTTCGTCTATACATTGGACTGATTTCAAGTAATCCATATTTTATTAACAACATGGATCTCGGTGAAATAATAATAATTAAAGAACTGGTTGAAGCGTCTAAACGACGTAGTATACGTGATGGTGGAGATTTATTCAAACACACATCTTTTAATCTATCAAATCGAATTTTTTTGGAGCTACCTAACATTCCAGTTAGAGTTAGCCCTCGGGTTTTCTGCATTTTCACATAAGATATATTATTTTTTACGAAACAAAATGCTAATACTGGCAACACGTTTCCTGCCAAGAGAAACCGAGAGGTCGATGATACTGAACGTTATCTGTGTATGTCTGTAAGTGTGAGAAAGAGCTTCATACGCTTTGTTTATAGCCCATTCTTTCTACTCTTTGAAACTACTAAGCTCTCCATATTTCTCATAGTATCTTCAGCCTTGCTTTCATACAGGTTGAAATAAGAAACATATTTGTTTATGTACTGGATAACTTATCTCATACCAGAACCAGCTGAAAGCTGTAGTTTCGACCTAGCTGGACTGGTGAGAGTTGTATATAATTCGAAGATGCAAGACTTAGCTAGTCATGGATTTATTAGGAACTGTGGGTGTGTTGAAAGGTGTTGGTTATTAAGCACAAAGCTATACAAAGGGCTATCTGTGCTCTGCCCATCAAGGGTATCGAAACCCGGTTTATAGCAGTACGAGTCAGAAGACATACAATAGTGCCACTAGGGGGTGCCACGAAGTGGCGGAAAACCCCAAGTAACATAAACAAACATATTTATCTATAAACATTTATTTTTCTGTTAATTATTACCACATAAAGGCTCCTAAAATTTAGGGTAGTGACAAGTGGCTGGTAAAAGAGACTGATGGAAAGTCTCAACCTCTTGAAATATCAGTATTTCAGTGGCCATTTCCCCACCAATCAACGACGGTTTACGGCTAAATTAATTAATACAACGGTTTCCTCAATAATTAAGCAAACCAAGCAGACTGTTAACTTGGAACTAACAGTTGTCAGATAGGCATTATCTTAGATCAGGCAAGTCTAAATACAGATTATGATTAATTACATCAATCAAGGTGTTTACAGATATTCAACAGTAGTGACTGCCCTCTGTCTAATAATGAAGGTATGCACCATCTAGAACACCTTGCGCAACAACGTTAAGCCTGTGTTACACGATGAACACCTACATCAATTAAGGTGTTTACAGACATTTAACAGTAGCGACTATCTACTGTCTATTAATGAGAGGAACACCTTGCGAAACAACGTTAAGCTTGTATTACACGATGAACGCCTACATCAATTAAGGTGTTTACAGATATTTAACAGTAGCGACTACCTACTGTCTAGTAATGAAGGTGTGCACCATCTAGAACACTTTGCACAACAACGTTAAGCCTGTATTACACGATGAACACCTACATCAATTAAGGTATTTACATATATTCAACAGTAGTGACTACCTTCTTTCTAGTAATGAGATGAACACCTTGTGCAACAACATTAAGCTTGTATTACACGATGAACACCTACATTACTCAAGTTGTTTACAGATATTCAACAGTAGTGACAACCTTATGTCTAGTAATGAGATGAACACCTTGCGTAACAACGTTAAGTCTTTACTTCTTCATCGGGATTCGGTCCATGTTTTGGACCAGGGAGGGTCAGGTTCAGCGTTGACCTGTTCCTCCCTCTCAGGAATTGTTATTTTGCTTGCACTGTTACTGAATCTTAGGTAATAATCCTTGTTACATTGTTGCATTACTCACAATATGTTAACTTTTGTCCATTGTCTGCAGTTTAAATAAACATACCCTTTTTTTGTGCCAATATCCAATTCATGGGGTAATATTAACTTGTATATTTTCACTAGCTTCACTTATGCATGATCGCACTATTAGTCCGTGCTCACAATACGGTTCCGCTCAGTAGTCATATACAAAATTTTATTTTTACATACAAAACCCTTTTAAAATAGGGTTATGTTTGTGTCTAAGACTCAATTAGCCTCGCACTACTTGGATTGTAACTTTCTTATTTATGATGTTTAGAAGTGAGAGGTACTTAGGGCTTGGTTCTTCACGTATTATTAGAAAACCATAATCGATATTATACCGAAACGTCGAAAATTCACGCGCCTATAGGCTCGAACCCTGAATCTTCTAAGCACCTAGCGATGCCTCGGTTGTTAACCTTAATAATCACTAAAGCAGTGCCAGGTTCATGAGATTATTTCGTGTCCAGTTTATTAAATGATGGATATTTAGAAAGCAAGGCCTCTGACTACGTTATTTTTCACAGGTAACTTTCCGATAAACTTGTCACTAAGTGTAACTTGAGTTTTCTGGATAAGCGTACAGAGTACGGATAGGTTATCTAGGCTTGCCGATAACTTGAGTTTTTTGGATGAGCGTACAGAGTACGGATAGGTTATCTGGGCTTGCCGATAACTTGAGTTTTTTGGATAAGCGTACAGAGTACGGATAGGTTATCTGGGCTTGCCGATAACTTGAGTTTTCTTGATAAGCGTACAGAGTACGGATAGGTTATCTGGGGTTGCCGATAACTAGATTTTTTGGATAAGCGTAAAGAGTACGTATAGGTTATCTGGGCTTGCCAAACGTTGTCAGCGGCAACGCACCGAACGTCTGGGTAAAGATGTGTCTTACTTATCTTATGTGTGTTGCAAAGTATGTCAAACAACTCATAGTCGGCTGTAAATAATCTATTTTTCCAGTGCTCTTAATTATTTTATTTTGATTTCGCGCACCATAACGGGACTTATAAACTATGCTGCCTCATCCTTTCCGCAGTTATGTAGTTTTTCGGCGTACGAAATGAAAGGATCCCGTGACTTACACATTGAGAACGCTGTATGACACCATTATGGTAAACTCACTGACACAAACTGTAGCCTTCTGAAATATATGAAAGTAAATAGCCTATCAAGTTTGTCTTTAGACTTATCATAACGCTAGCGACCAGTTACGTAAAGCTGCATGTATGACAAATAAAACTCTAGCCATAACCACACTTAGTAAAAGAATGATTTTAAAACTCACCTTCTAGCTTCATAGTTCGAAGATTTTCCGGTAGGTTAAAAAGTGCCGAACGAAGCCAGTAGTCGTATTCATGTACAAAGTTTTGTATAATTTTTGTTACACTGAGAAGAAGAAAATAAAAAGAACAGACAGCCCACGTTAACAGGAGATAAATAAAACATTGACGGATCATACTATGTAAAGAATAAAAGAAACAACAAAGAACAGAATAGGAAACTTGAGCCTGGAAGTAAAAAAAAACTTTTGGGGGTACGATTAATTTCATTAGAACATTTATGTAAGCATACATTATTACTTACAAACATTAATTTTACGTTGTTGTTTGTTTTGTTTTTATCGCCTTAAATCTCGTACCATCAGGAAATTAGGTCTCTACCATGGACCTCAGCAGCTTGACCCTTTCTTCTGACTCCAGTGATGTTTAGTGATGCAGTTTTTAACTTATCCATTAAAGCTTAATTACCTATTCAATTTGACAAAAAAGGACCTCAGCAGCTTGACTCTTTCTTCTGACTCCAGTGATGTTTAGTGATGCAGTTTTTAACTTATCCATTAAAGCCTAATTACCAATTCAATTTTACAAAAAAGGAAAATTGAATAGGTAATTAAGCTTTAATGGATAAGTTAAAAACTGCATCACTAAACATCACTGGAGTCAGAAGAAAGGGTCAAGCTGCTGAGGGACAAAAAAAGGACCTCAGCAGCTTGACCATTTTTTTCTGACTCCAGTATTTAATTACTCGGGGTGTTATACTATCTATATTTTGGTGCACGCGCGTTCCTATTGAATGCGAGCGAAAATAAGATAAACAAGACAGCACAACGTATATTAAACGCATGCGCAACATTAACCTGAATTGAGCGATCTTAACATAAACAACAAATGCGCGCTTAAAAGCTTCTTGGAATATTCGTTGGACAAAAATTAAAGGTTTTAGAGATAATGAATTGCATTACCTTTATGTCCTTGCTACGATACCATTGGAATCAAAATGTCACTTCAACTCAGAAATAATATAGACAACATATTTGTCATTCACTTTAGTTTCTATGGGGCGTCCTTTCACGCGTTTAAACGGATATTTTTAAGAGACGTTTCAGCTTGCTCTTCCTGTTTATCTTCTTCACGGTCCTTTATTATTATTTTTTAAAAATCGGTCAGAAGACAACGCGTTCTATTACAAAACCTAAAACTAACAAAAACGTATTATCACGTCTATTCAACAACCTTTATACTTAACAGAATGTTGGGCTAAAGTACTGTTCTCATTCGATTCAATAACTTATAATTGGATAATCTTTAAGTGATGGTGACTGGCTTCAAAAAATTGAGTGGGAAGCAATTGTAACATATGAAAGACTACTAACCGCTAGAACGAATACAAGGCTCAAAATTTCCTGTCACAAAACACCAAATGTTTAACATAATAACTTAGCTTAAAAATAGTTCTTTGTGATGTCAAAAACAGTTTACTAATAAGACATTCTTGATGTTACATAAATACCATTACTGAAATATTATGGGTTGTATCAATAACTTCAAATATTCATTTGATTAATATAATCCGTCAGAAATTATTTGTATATAAGCCTGTTTTCATGTTTGTTAATGGGATGACAATTTGTATTAATGCAGAAAAATCAAAATGATAAATATACAGTACACATATTGGATGACAACTTGCATCAGTGGAAGACACCAACACATTAAATATACAGTACACATATTGGATGACAACTTGCATCAGTGGAAGACACCAACACATTAAATATACAGTACACATATTGGATAACAACTTGCATCAGTGGAAGACACCAACACATTAAATATACAGTACACATATTGGACGACAACTTGCATCAATGGAAAACACCAACATATTAAATATACAGTACACATATTGGATGACAACTTGCATCAGTGGAAGACACCAACACAATAAATATACAGTACACATACTGGATGACAACTTGCATCAGTGGAAGACACCAACACATTAAATATACAGTACACATACTGGATGACAACTTGCATCAGTGGAAGACACCAACATAAATATACAGTACACATATTGGATGACAACTTGTATCAATGGAAGACACCAAAACATTAAATATACAGTACACAGGTTGGATGACAACTTGTATCAATGGAAGACACCAACACGTTAGATATACAGCACACAGGTTGGATGACAGCTTGTATTAATATATGACACCAATACGTTAGATATACAGTACACAGATTGGATGACAACTTGTATCAATGGAAGACACCAACACCTTAAATATACAGTACACAGGTTGGATGATAACTTGTATCAATGGAAGACACCAACACTTTAAATATACAGTACATACACTGGATGATAATTTGTATTGTTCAAAGTATAAAATTTAGATGATCTCCACACAAGATTATAAGTAAAATACCCAACACTTTAACAACTTTTATATTTTAGTTACATGTGATATATTATCTTAATTCATCACTGTACGCCACACTATAAAACTCCTAGTGGTACATACTAAGAGAATAGCACAGTTTTGATATAAACATGTTATTATGAGCTTATAAACTACATAAAGTCATATTTCCTATCGGAAGATAGATGCTGTTAGGTAGTATACTTTCAATTGAATGTTCTTGTGAAACAACAGGTAAGATGGACTTCTAAGAAATGAAACCTTATAATTTATTAAAACAGTTTGAATGATAAGATTAACGCTAAGAAATGAATCTGGTGAATTATTAAAAAGTTTAAATCATGATATTAATTGCTATAATATGTAACCTAATGGTGTATTAAAACAGGTTGAATAATCATAATATCAGTTGCTACGAAACCTAACCTAACTGTTTCTTAAAACAATTTGAATAATAATAACATGACTTGCTATGAAACCTAACCTGACGGTTTCTTGAAACAATTTTAATAATAATAATATGAATTACTATGAAACGTAACCTGATGGTTTATTAATTTTTTTAACAATATTAATATGAATTGCTATCAAACCTAATTTGACGGTTTGCTAAAACAACTTGAATAATAATAATTATATGAATTGTTATGAAACGTAACCTGATGCTTTATTAAAATAAATGACATATGAATTGTAAAATTCTATCAAGTTAACTTGGCATCAGTAGATTATGGCACCTGGTGACACCAAACGCTATTGAAAAGCTTTTTATTCCTGAAAAATCATCTTGAACTCTCCTTTTTTTCAGGGTCCTTTAAAATATTAAAATGGTGATAAGAAATCTTGGAAGCAATAATTACAACAGGAGTAACAGTCACGTGCAGGAAAAATATTATTTAATTATTTTACTACTTTTTCCAAGAGAATAATTTTTACACTAAGAGTACCAAATACAAATAAATGTGAATATCGTATTATATTTATTGCTCAAGTTATTACTTTTTCCTTGAAACAGCTATTCTTGACATTGTTAGAAGTGATAAAATAAACGGGACATTTTATTAGTATTTTGATTATTTACGCTCACTAATTTTGATCGTTTCAACTAAAATAACTTCAATAATTATAAGAGATATCCGTGAAGAAGGGTATCACTTTAACTATACCCCGTACAGAGTTGAATAACCAATACTCTAGTTAACAAACACTAAATCGCAAGTTAATAATACAGTATTTTAACTGTACAAACAATAATTCTTAGTTAACAAGCACTAAATCGCAAGTTAATAATACAGTATTTTAACTGTAAAACAATAATTATTAGTTAACAAACACTAAATCGCAAGTTAATAATACAGTATTTTAACTGTAAAACAATAATTATTAGTTAACAAGCACTAAATCGCAAGTTAATAATACAGTATTTTAACTGTAAAACAATAATTATTAGTTAACAAGCACTAAATCGCAAGTTAATAATACAGTATTTTTAACTGTACAAACAATAAT
>NW_013665786.1:181492-182095 GCF_000517525.1 Limulus polyphemus | reverse complement strand
ACCAAAACATTAGATATACAGCACACAGGTTGGATGACAACTTGTATCAATGGAAGACACCAAAACATTAGATATACAGCACACAGGTTGGATGACAACTTGTATCAATGGAAGACACCAAAACATTAAATATACAGTACACAGGTTGGATGACAACTTGTATCAATGGAAGACACCAACACTTTAGATATACAGTACACAGACTGGATGACAATTCGTATCAATGGAAGACCCCAACACATTAAATATACAGTACACATATTGGATGACAGCTTGTATCAATGCAAGACACCAACACGTTAAATACACAGTACGCAGATTGGATGACAACTTGTATCAATGAAGACACCAACACGTTAGATATACAGTACACAGGTTGGATGACAGCTTGTATTAATATATGACACCAATACGTTAGATATACAGTACACAGATTGGATGACAACTTGTATCAATGGAAGACACCAAAACATTAAATATACAGTACACAGGTTGGATGACAACTTGTATCAATGGAAGATACCAACACCTTAAATATACAGTACACAGGTTGGATGACAACTTGTATCAATGGAAGATACCAACACCTTAAATATACAGTAC
>NW_013665786.1:173481-180597 GCF_000517525.1 Limulus polyphemus | reverse complement strand
TTAATAAGCACTAAATCGCAAGTTAATAATACAGTATTTTTAACTGTACAAACAATAATTCTTGGTTAATAAGCACTAAATCGCAAGTTAATAATACAGTATTTTTAACTGTACAAACAATAATTCTTAGTAAACAAGCACTAAATCGCAAGTTAATAATACAGTATCTTTAACTGTACAAACAATAATTTTGGTTAACAAGCACTAAATCGCAAGTTAATAATACGGTATCTTTAACTGTACAAACAATAATTATTAGTTAACAAGCACTAAATCGCAAGTTGATAATACAGTATTTTTAACTGTGCAAACAATAATTTTTAGTTGACAAGCACTAAATCGCAAGTTAATAATACAGTATCTTTAACTGTACAAACAATAATTTTGGGTAACAAGCACTAAATCGCAAATTAATAATACAGTATCTTTAACTGTACAAACAATAATTATTAGTTAACAAGCACTAAATCGCAAGTTGATAATACAGTATTTTTAACTGTACAAACAATAATTCTTATTGCAATACCAAGTATATGTAGTAATGTTACTACAGTAACTCTAGAAAATATTAAAAGGCGAAATTGCTGTTGTATTATAATAAGAAATAATTTTACAGTAACTGTTCATACTCTACCTGTCCGACAAAGTCTGGAGAACAGACGGAAGCAGAACTTTGCAAATCGTTCGATAGAGTATGGAGTCACAAATACCAACCAAATTCACCAGAGTGTTGCTTCCTAGAACTGACGTTAGATGGGGCGGTATTCCCTGCCAAAAATGCATCAGAAAATTCTGGATCTACAAATAAAAAAGTATATTGTTTTAAATTGCAGACATTATTCAGAAGATTTTCGGCTATGTTACGATATATATGGAGGGTAAGTATGCTTTAACTTATATATATATACATATAAAAATATTTGGAAAAAATTCATGGATTTGTACAGATGTGGCCTAGAATATCATAAAAATATAAGGAAAAAATCTTGCCCTTTCTTAAACTGGTGCTTACCAATGACTCAGTAGTAAGTCTGACGGCTTATAACGATATTAACTGAATTTCAATACCAGTAGTTAGCACATCACAGATATTCTACTGTGTAATTTTCGCTTATCTGCAACAAAACATTACTCTGATAAACATTTAAATTGAGAAACGCTGGGAATAAGCCTGAAAATTTGTTGATCACTCAATTAGTATTATAACGAAGGAAGATTAAAATTAAGTTGTCACGAAGTCTGTGATGTTAGCATTTACGTTTTTTTGTGTTTTTTAGACCTATCAAAAACTAAACAGAACAGTACTAAACGATTATTGTGCCAATAAACGTTAAATTATGTTGTATTTTACTTAATATTTTAATGTTATTTTGTGTTTTATAATTCTCAGTTTGGTAGCTTGTTGTGCATTCAGTAAATTATACAGGAAATGTGTAACTAAAAGCCAAAACATATACGCAATATATTGTAATTATCAACAACACTTCAAATTCATCATACTCCTCATCCAGGTAGCATTGATACAATTTTTCAGTGAATGTACTTATTTATTAATCCTTACATTAATATGCTCTATTACTCAGTAAAGAATATTATTATAATTCATATTTCGCTCAATGACTTGCAATTTAACGTCTTATGCAGTTCGTTGCATATTAACGAGAAAATTTATATTCATAATTATTTATGTTTTGTTCTGAAATATTATTTGCTATTCAAGTGAAAAGAAATAAGTCAATTTAAAGCCAGTGAAAATTGACGATTTATGCCCCCCCCCCCAGTGGCACAGCGGTATGTATGCGGACTTACAACGCTAGAATCCGGGTTTCGATACCCGTGGTGGGCAGAGCACAGATAGCCCATTGTGTAGCTTTGTGCTTAATTACAAACAAACAGACTGAGGATTTATAAAAACAACATATAACGATTTCAAATATCGAGAATTAGTCATTGAAATTGTTTCAATGAACACTATTTAAATAATAACCATACAAACAAATTTGTTTAAACAGTTTGTTTAACATTCTGAAAACAACGAGATATCGTCGATACCTTGTTCCTTCCTTAAAACATTAGTATCTTCATCTGGTTGTTTAACGACATTTCGGGTTTAGCTTCATATCCTTTTTAGGACTATCATTATGTCCAGAAAAAAAAATCCCCTCTCTCTCTTTGTTTTATAAAATGATGAAACTTAAAAAAAAACAGTACCAATATTATGATATAAATTAACTTGAGGCGGGTAATTCATGAAGACAAAAGGAAGTGGAGAAATAATATTGAACAGTAAATAATGACAACTATAAAAAAACAATTATGAATAGTAAGACTTTCATTTCTGCCGAGGTTGAATAGGTTACCTTTATATAGATCAATTTATGAAACGGGAACGTTGTTTTAAATAGCAATCAGAACTCTAGAAGACGTAAGTTTTAAGTAAATTGGCCTATCGGTAAATTCAAAATTCTTTTCTCAATCATGATACAGGAAAACGACTCCTTGCAAGAATATTAGAGCTGTTATTTTTATATTATTATTATATCCCCCAGTGGCACAGCAGTAAATCTGAGGGCTTATAAGATTAAAGATCGGGCTTTCATACCAGCAGTGGATACACCACAGGCATCCCATTATGTGGCTTTGTTCTCAATAACAAATAAGCAAACAATTCACATTAATTTAGAAATTCTACACTTTGAGGTATAAGTGTTCTTTCAAATTAGACCACTGATAGTCACCCAAGCTTTGTGCAGGTGTAAATATTTTAATTTTAAATCGTAGTTTTAATAAAGTAGCCAGCTCCTTCTCGGTGGCTCAGCAGTACGCTTGAAGGCTTATAGCACTAAAATTTAAGGTTCGATTCCTGCTGTGAGCACAGCGCAGACAGCCTATTATGAGGCTTTGTGCTTAAACAAGAACAAACAAACAAAATGAATAAATCAAATAGCCATTTCAGATAAAATATGTGGCTGTTTATTATTGCAAGGTTTTCTGGAACATACCAGTTGTAAGGTAAGAAAAACTACACCAACCGCACTTCTGTTTCTACGTAGCGCCTTCATGACATTTCAAAATTGGCTTTACTTTTTATTCAGTAAAATATTTTTACATGAAAAGTATGAAATGCACCCGGGAAGACGTGCTTCTACTCCACAACTGGTTGCAACATGCGTCATAGATATTATTTGGAAGATTTTTTTTTTCATAAGAAAGCTTACTACAGCATCTTTTACATACAGCTTTGCTCGCCAAAAATACTGCCCAAACCCTCTTGCCATGCCCCCCCAGTGAATCAGCGGCTAGTCTGAAGGTTTACAACGCTAAAACTAGGTTTCGATACCCGCAATGGACACAGCACAGATAGCCCGTTGTATAGCTCTGTGCTTAACAAGAAAAGAAACAAACCTCTCGCCATGCCGCTCTAAACTTCGTCAGAGAATCAAACGAAAACACTAGATAATTCAATAATAAACTCATCCACTATTAGCGATGCTGCGTTTTATACTTTGGTAGCCGCTGTAAATACGAACGTTCTGTTGACATCAGGTGACACGTGTTCTGACTTTATTTGATATGTTTGAACGTACATATCAATTGTAAATTCAACTCTATGATCCTAAAAATACGAAAGTATTATTAACCTGTAACCTACAGAGCATTACCAGATATTTGAATCTCAAAAACTGAAGCTAAGTTAGAACGATGTGTATTCGTGACAGTTCATCTTTGAATTCATCCATGTTTCACTTTAATAACACGTACATAATTATCTATTACTCTTGAGTTTGTTACGGCATTGAATATAATTAGTAGCTTTTACTGTTACTAGGAGACGAGGTTTTACAGGCAGCCAGTAACTTCCCGTGAAGCAAGCGGATAGAGCAATATGAACTCCTTATAATAACCAATGGTTAAACGTGGAAAGATTAGGCTAGTCTAAGCTGTCTTATTTCTAAGCGTTACGCATTGCCGTTGAATTTTGCATATAGTTTTAATAGTTCTAGCTTTTAGGGTTAAACCTAAACTAATGTACTGCTAATTCAGGCTGTATAAAGATTGCTTATCTATATATGATTGTGTGTCAGTTAAAGATTTTAGCAATAAATGTTCACGGCTCCCGAAGAGAGCCATTCACGGTAGATTTCTTGATAAATTTGATGATTCTAAAGACTTGAGCTGCACAAAATAACACTGAAGGACAAAGAGTCTTGATAATTTCTTTGCATTTCTCGTATAATAAATTCATTTTATGCTTCTTTCGGATGAACAATATTTTGCTTTCTAAGGTATCACAATGAAGCTGTGTTTACTTATTTATCGTTACACTGTGGTCAAACTCGTTAGAAATATTTCATGTTATTTTCTATTGTTAAAAGTTATAAAATTTCCTGGGAAGATGGAGTTGATAGTTATTATTTTTGCACACCTTTTAATAACTTTGTCCACTTTCCTTCAATCGATAAAATATAATTTGTACGAGATGAGGCGGTAAAATAAAAGTGGTTTTCTCACTTTAATATTACGCAAATGAAATCATTGACACTTGGTAGTATCGTTACAAGGTGCCGACAGGTAAATACTGGTGTTTCACAATCATGTTGCTTACTTGGTTTCCCATTACTAGCAATCTAGCAAGATGGCGGACAGCAAACGTTTTACATATGTATGGAACATAGGGTTGACATCGTAAACTGCTTTTGAGCAAAAACTTTTTTATAATTGAGTCACACATCTGATTTCTTTCTATTGAATTTTTTAAAGCCAAAACATAACACTAAGAACTCTAGATCTGTGACAAGAGTTAAAAAAACACCTGATGCTAACGAGCCCAAAACTGTGTCAAGAGTTTAAAAAAACTGATGCTAACAGGCCCAAAACTGTGGCAAGAATTAAAAACAACCTGATGCTAACACGCCCAGAAATGTGGCAACAGTTTAAAACCAACCTCATGCTAATACCTCTAAAACCGTGACAACAGTTTACAACAAATTGGTACCAATAAGCTTCTACAACTTTTAAGCTAAATAACACAAAAAACAATTGTTGAGAAATTCACTTTTACACAAACTTCTCAGCGTTGTCCAATGTTTGGGTAAACATAGAAATCATTCATCGCAAAAATAAATAAAATGATCCATAATCTTTTAATATTTGTTTTCTCTACTTTCTATAACCAGGATTCCCTTTTAGGATTATTATTAGGGGCTCACAGTACAAGCTTATGTTAATGCAACACAAGTATTATAATCCTTATTGACAAGTTAAGCATTCTTACAATTGGAAGTCAAAGTCGTCTGAAGACTCATGCAGTAGTAAAACAAATACATATATCAACATACGAAGTACAATATGAAAAACGTACGTCGCTAAAACTTGCTCTTACGATCGTATCGAGGACGCGCTGACAGTGAGTTCGATACATCATTTGAAACGTTGTAATCTGAAAAAAAAAAAGAGATTAGATTCCGTACATTAGTTAAGCAAGCGTGTCTTACCGGGAGCAGACTCACAAATCACTTTGAGTTTATAAGCAATCATTGCAGCTAATTTGATATAAACTGTTCAGGCATACTAGAGTTGTTGAACTTAAGCTTATTTAACGGTTTTACCAGTATTTCAAAATTAACAAAATCTTAACCTAATCAAAATTCGTTTGTAAAGTTTCAGGATCAGATAAAGCTAAACTAACCATTGTAACCATGAATCATTTTCTTGATGTTGTGGTGTAGTTTAGACCCAAAATATGTACACGATTCACAATAAAAAAGTCCCCCAGTGGCACAGCGGTGTGTCTGCGGACTTACAACGCTAGAATCCGGGTTTCGATACCCGTGGTGGGCAGAGCACAGATGGCCAATTGTGTAGTTTTGTGCTTAATTACAATCACACTATATAAGAACAATTGTGCAGTCATTGTGTTCGTGCGATGCAAAATTACTTTAATATGTTATATTTATGAAATTTATAGGGCTGTAGGTGCATTATAGTAGTGAAGATCAAATCCTACTATTCAACTGGATCAGTATACGAGTTGGTTTAGTGGCGAGTTTATGGATTTATAATGCCAAAAATCTGTAATTCGATTCCCCTCGATGAACAGAGTGCAAATAGCCCATCGTGAAGCTTTGTGCTATAACAACAAAAACGCTATAATGCATCTGCCGGTGGGTCAGTGGTAAGTTTACAGACCTACAATGATTAAAATCAGGGGTTCGATTCTCCGGGGTGGATAGCGCGCAGATAACCTTTTGTGTAGCTTTGCGCTGAAACAGTAATAACACTATAATGCAATATATAGATCCAAGTACCGGTAGTGACTGACATAAAAACAAGTCGGTCATTTGAAGGTCAAATTACTTCGATTAAGGGTAGTTGGAAAACAAAACTGTGTTTAGACTAGCATTAGTATATTTCTTAATAGTGGAATCGGTTAATGATTATGTTAAATAACGCATGCAATAAGAAATATGAAAGTATAAAAATAAAACTATATATATTTATTTTTATTTTATTTTTACGACAAGAAATTTTAATCAAATGTTTTCTTTTCTAAACTATAACATAAAGTATTTCAACAAGTTTGACTCTTATATTAGGTCGTCAAGAAATTAATGTCGCTTTCTTTAGATGAAAAATCCCGAATAACTTATATATATATATTATTATATATATATTAAATAATTTATTAAATGAAATAGTCTCTATTGTTATCGATGATGCTTTTCCATCTTACAATCAGGTTGTTAATACCCTGATTAAAGAAATCACTTGGCTTTGAAGTAAAAAACATGTCGATATTCTCTTTAACACCTTCCACATTTGCACACGTTTTCACATTAAGATGGTGTTGCAGCGAACGAAGAAGATGATAATCTGATGGTGCCATATCTGGATAACATGGTGGGTGGGGGAGAACTTCCCAACCCAACTCCATAGTCTTGTGTTGCGTCTAATGTGCGACATGTGGACGTGCATTGTCGTGGAGAAGAAGAACACCGTTCCGATTGACGAGTGAGGGGCGTTTCTGATGAAGGGCTTGATTTAAACGTTCCATTTGCTGACTATAGATCTCTGCATTGACAGTTCACTGTGGATTGAGGAGTTCGAAATGAATTG
>NW_013665786.1:147187-173263 GCF_000517525.1 Limulus polyphemus | reverse complement strand
AAACACCTTCTTTATGGAGTTTTCCCATATTCCCTAGATGTTTATGTATTGTTTCATGAGAGACATGCAATTTCAGGACCATTTCATGAGCGTGTTGCTTTGGGTTAGACTCAACAAGCGTCTTCAGCCATCACAATTTTTAAGGCTAAAGTCACCTGAACGAAATTTGCTGAACCATTGTTGACCCTTACGAACTTTCAAAACATTTCCATAAACTTCTTTGATATTCTTTGTGACTACAGAGGCGTTGTTTCCCTTCTTGTATTCAAAGAGCATTACATGTCGAATGTGTGTTTTGTCGTGTGCCATCACTATAAGGGATTAGAGTAATACTAAACTTTAAACATTATATAGGAGGCGGTTCGTTTAACTATTATAGGTGATGTACGTTTTTTGGGGGTGGTCAATGAAAGTGTTCTAAAACGCGACATTAATTTCTTCATTCTTGAAGACCTAATAATAAACAACTTTGAAAAAATAAAGTTGGAAGTTTAGGACGATATAGTAAAAAGTAGTGACATCAAAATGTTTATTAATTGTTTCACCATAATCGTGCAAAGTCACGAGTATCTCTTACTTTCATCATGTCTGCAAAGATTTAGCATCAACATTACATCCTATCGTTATGATGTCTACAGTGGAAATATTTGACACAACTATCACGTATTACCGATGTCGGTACAGGAGAGTATAATACTTTACCTTTACGGTGTCTGAAGTAGAAAGACGTTACATTATTACGATATCTCACTTTCAACAAATCTACAGTATAACGATCCCGAAAAGCTGTAACATTATTAGTAATATCTAACCTTTAATATTTCATCACCAGAAGAAAGTGGTATTTCTTTTATGTCTGGAAACTCAGGCAAAACTGTCCCAGCCCTCGATCGTGGAGGATACAGCTGTACCTAGAAAAGATTCGTTAACATATACTTCAAATGCTTTCTGGTTTGAGAATACGACTAAACATATACATACACTAGAGATGATTTAATAAGATATGTTATCTAGAGAAGTTTTATTAATATACTTCAAATGCTTTCTGGTTTGAGAATACAGCTATACCCGGATATTTGTTAATAAATTTTAAACTGAGAAGCATAATAAGATCATCGGCAAACAGATAACACTGAAATCGTTTTAAAATGTTGATTTTGACAATGCAGTTCGTTAAGAAGGAAACAAAACACGTTTATATAGAATTTAAGGCTTACCTGTCTGTAAGGTTCTCTTCGGCTATCGGGACCACTGTAATAATAGTTAGTACGTTTTTATCAGCACATCCTATGTATTTTTTATAGTTCTACTAACAACTAAGAATAAATACAGTAAAATTGATTGGTAAAACAAAACAACTTTTAAATAAATATATGTAGAAACCATAAGAATTATTTTGCCAAGCATATAGCAGTAGTTTTGGCGCATTTTCTGGAATTTTACGAACAATTTATTTTTGTTTCACGATGTATACATGTCTAGTTATTTCTACATTGATGTTATATATTTCCTCAAATAATAGGCGTCGCTAGGCGCTGGCACACAGGGCCCGTAACTCGATTCTACTTGACAGTGCCCCGAATCCCCAGTTGATGTTTTGAAAAACCAGAATAGAAAACCATGATCGATATCATACTGGAACGCCGAAAATTTCCGCGCCTATGGGCCCGAGCCCAGAATCTTTTAAGAACCTAGCGACGCCTCTGCCCCAAATAGTAAAATAAGTATAATATTGGAGGAAATCTTACTTCTCAGCTTAAGATTCACAAGAAATAAATATTGTATATCACAAAACACTTTATAACCAGCGCTCGAACTGGAGAGTAACGCGGAGGGTACGCGTATCCCCACTTCTCCAATTTGGCATTTTGCGTACCCCCCACTTCTTGTGAAAAACGTTATCACCATTTTATGCGCAAATTTACCCCCTCTTCTGAATTCCACTTGAAGCAATGCTTATAACTAATACTTTGTTAATTTTCTCAATTAAGTACATGGGTATTACTTGGCGTGTAAGGGGGTTTGAGAGATCAAAGGATATAAATTATTTAGTAAATAATTGTACATGCCGCAAAAACACTGATATTTTGTTTTCTAATAAACATTCAAATTCGATGCTTTTGAAGTTTACATAAAATACTTCTTTCTTTAATCGTCATAGTTGAAACCTATGGACAAAGAAGTTAGAAATTAAATAGATGTAAGAAGTTTTCAAAACTGAGCAGGCTAGTGTGATATTTTCTTGTACACTGCGGCCTAAAAGAAAATAAGTCTTATAACATTTATTAACAATGTCTTTTGTTGAGAGAGGTATATTATAATCAGTTGTGTTTGTCTTAATACAATAGTACTAGGCAATAACCACTTCATTCTTTATTCAGACTTTTAGGGTTTTTCACATAACGTCCGCCATATCCGCTCAACACCAGAGTTCGTTAGGCCTGTTAGGATACAACATACATAATAATATTAAAATAATAAAACCGTAAATGGCTTATATGAATAGTATGCCGGCCACTGTTATGTTTTTGTCTTTCAGCCAACCTGAAGAGTTGTGATACTGAATGAAACGTGTCGTTAGCACAGAATATGGCGGACATTATGGGGTTGATATACTATTACACACTCTTATACTCGGAAAACCTCTGAGGGACCGCATAATGAATGTAGTTGTTTAAAAATACACTAAGCCTAATGCTTTTGTCCTGTGACAAATATAATTGCTTATAACATTTTTGTTATTAGTTGCTAAGGTATTTAGCGGTTAAATATTAAACTGTAAACATAATATATTAAAGTTCTGCTTATCTTCACAGGGGGATGAACCGAGTTTAATTCTTTATAGGCCTCTCAAAATTGTTTGCGTTTAAAAAGCATGAAAAGTAATTTTTGCAAGATATGCTTTATTAGCTAATTTTAATAAATTGAAAGAAGCAATCAACTGATGAAATATAGCTTTGCTACAGAGAATTTGGAGGACAAAAATAACATTTGAGGTATTTCAAATTTTTGCACATGTGATTATCGTAATGTAAAAATGTACGTCATTTAACCAATATTCACATTATATATCATTGTATTTTTAAATGATAGAAACAAATTATCTTTAAAACGCGAATTGTCGAGGACAGATTATAGAGATTAAAAATGTTGTAACAAAGAAATACACTTTGAGTGTAACTTTTCAAGTTAGCTTTATCAGGTATCATCACTAATTAAACCTACACCACTTACATTTTTCATATCTATTATACAGGATTATTAAAACAAAACTAGCTACGACCCGCGAAACATTTGTGGTAGCTTTCACGCCATTTGCTTGAATTTTCCTTATTATTTTCACGCACGCCTTTTAAGCTATAATTTCTTGCAGGCAATATTTGCTAGATCGTTAAATCCTGGTCTATTTGGAAAAGGTTTACGTGGTCAGACAAATAACCTCACGTAGACGTAATTTTATTTAATAAAATTACACGCGCTTTATTTAACAAAACTACACGTAAAGTAAACAATAATGGTATCCATATTAGATTACAGAGTATGAAACAGCTATGAGCGTTCAGTGTATGACACGATTTTACAAGTTGAGACAAAGAAACTCACAAAAACGAAGAATAAAACTCGTAGTGAGGAAAAAGTAGCTAAAAAGTGTTTATAGCAGTCTATAAAACGAACTGAAGCTATATTATTACAAAGAAAAGTAAAGTTAAAGTTGTAATGATTGCAAACTTGGCTGAATATGCAGAAACGTCTGAATGCATGTTCGCAAAGTGATAAGCATATGGTTTTGAACGAACTGCGCATGCGTATTTTAGATCTAAATAAGTCTAGAAATTACATAGAAACTGTATTTAGTGTAATGTTAATTTTTAAAGGAAATTCCACGTGAGTTAAATGCTTTTTTGTGTGAAATACTTTGCAAATAAAAAAAGCTAAAGTTGAAATCGAAGCAAATCGTCACGTGATGACAACGATACTGTGCCATCGTGTACCATACTCATTTGCATTGCAAAGCTTGACTAAGCAAAAATCATGTAAGGTGATTCAGAATTGAAAAGCCAATATGCAATCCAGACTCCTCGGACAAAGACCATTCTAATTATATGAAAATTGTAGTGTTTGATCGAGAAACGTGCGAGAAAAGTTCCGGACAGACAAACGCAAGCGTATAATTTATATAGATATACTCGTGTCATGCAGAAATGGATGCTCGTATAGATGCTTAAGGAGGAGGCAACTTCAAACCGCAAATTCTAAATAAATATATTTCCCTCTGACATTTTCAACATTCGAGTAACTCATACGTACGAAACACACTAAATAAAAGAAAACATTTCAATATCGCTGACCAGGCCAGTAACTGAAGAGCGTACATACCTGATCTAAATTTGATTTGGTAGGAAGATAGGTCTTCATTGTGCTTTGACATTGTCCACATCTTTTTTTATTAGCTCGCCCCGATTATTGATTTTCCTGCACACGTTTTCGCTAATACAATCATAATTGCTTTGTCGACCCGCCTTTGAAAGCAACACGGGCGGTACAAGTTCCCCACGAGCTGCGTTCGAGATATGCACGCGTCTACATGTGACACAGTTGACTTGATTGAACCAATCGCTATCCTCAGCATGAACGTATTGAACAAAACGCGAATTCAAACAATATTAAAGATGTCAAGCTTCATCTGTCAGAATGGTAACCAACAGTACGGTATGTTTTTCTTGTTCTTATATCTTGTAAACAACAATGCAACTAAAACATCAATACACTATATCTGAAAAAAATAACCCAATATACTAGGAACGTTTCTAGATGAAAGCGTATTAAATCTAATATAGTAAAAGGTATTACAACAGATATTTCACAAACTTAAAAATACATATACATTTTAGAATAAACAGTTGTTCTAAAGCTCCGAGATAGTGAAAAATGCATATACACTTGAAAATAAAAAGCTATTCTAAAGCTACATTTTATTTTCCAGAGCAACGAGCTCTCGGTGATAATGTAATAAATAATTTGAGAATCTAATCTTTGCAAACGTTTAAAATTACAGGAAATTCCAGAGGACGTTCGTTGTCATAAGACCAAAGTCGCAGTTGATAAAAGATTAAACAGTTTGGAAATCAAACGTCAAATAATGTATAAAAAATACATCACAATGTAAATGGTATATTAATATATAAAACAGAAGAATTTATTTACTTAAAATCACGGGAAAAGAAAAATACTTACGAACTGGCGGATTTTTTCGAATAGGATAGCTGGAAATAAGGAGACGTCTCCCGTATAGCGATTCCGTAATAATGATAGCTGGTACAATACAGAAAATCACGTAAGAAATGTAATGAGAAATAAAATTCCAGTTTTAAGAAGTATTCCGAAATTGAACTTGTATAACCAACACTATTGTGCAATTTAAATAAAAGCGGTTAACTTCAAACTAAATTACAAGGGATTTATTTTGATTAATTCTGTTGTCGGTTTTACAGTAGTGATCATAAGAAGAAACATTAACTTATACGCTTATTCACATCGACGAGGCCTTAAGTTAAATCACAGAAAATATACAAAATCAAGGAAATATTTTATTTGGCAGGTTCTACAAAATGTATCATACGTTACGAACATTTACGTATACATACATTACATACACGGAACGCTGTTATTCTGGCCTGATTATTTGAAGTACTATAAGCATATATATATATGTATGTGTACACTTTACCACATATATGCTTCAGTCTACCTAAGTGTAAACTGGGTACCAGATAATAGCCGGATGGGAGGGGAGGAGGCTAACCTGTGAGTGACTGGTATCCCGACCATGGGTAATGTGTCACAATTGTTAAGCGCTTGTGTGACTGTAACTGGAGTTGAGCACTGACCCTGCATTCCTTTCAGACACGGATAGATTATTTGACACACACACATATATATATATTTGTGTGTGTGTGTGTGAGTTTACAAATCCATACAACGAAGCCAAAAAAATGGCTTCGTAATACAGGACACGCAAATAAAACTATGATACAAACTGTAGAGTAGCAATGGAAGATTGTATTTTAGTAACACAGATATCTGAAGAATTAAGACAGAAGCTATAGGAATATAAGACTTAACCTCTGTCTGCAAACCTCACTTATAAAAGTAGAAGCTTATATAGATATTCAAGCATACAATGTCTCATACCGAAGTTATGATTCATCGTCTTCAATCACCTGCCCAAAGAGGTTAATATGTTAAAGGTCACTATGAGTCTTCAGACCATCGATAACTTGGTTTATCAAAGAAGTAGCAAGGTGTTTGATGGTTTCTGAAGAAACACCTGCACTTCTTTTTAGAATATGAATTATGGTTTATGAAACTGTAATAAGGGTTCGACGGGATTGGAAGTTATCTATGATGATGAACAAATTCTTCTTCATACTGAAAAACAAGTTTGTAGTATTGGGTGGTGTGTTCTCACTTCGAAATACACCACCATTCACTGAATCAAAGTGTTGTACCATATGTTTTAAAGCTTGTCTCGTCGGGTGTTGTTTTAGCTGTTATCTTGCCTTTCGGTTCAGTGATTGGACAAATTCTATACGAATGAAATGAGACCGCCTCCATAGTGAACCGTCTGCATGCACTTTTACAGCTAAAAACTGACCGCTCTTATTTCTTGCAAACACAAAGATATCGGCGCTGTACCAAAGTACATTTTCTAAGACATTAGATGCTGTTATTGAACTTTAAACTTATTCTGGGTGTTGTTGTCCTTTCACAGTTTCAATCGCACGATCCACTCTTGCTGCTACTGTTCCTTGCTGTTCTTGAGGTTTTACCAACTGCAGTCCATTCCGACATGACATTGAACACTGTAAACCATTTGTGTAAACCCTTGATTATAGATGAGCTCCCTCTGTCATGCCCCTTTTGAAGTCTGTTAGATTCCTATTGACTTCTAATGCTTGGAGACGGCTTGAATGGATAATGAAGAAAAGCTTTAACATAAGTTTAACATAACAACAAATGTACAACGTTTTGACAAGGTTCTGTCATCGTCAGGTACCATCCTCTTGACTTAGTTCTCAATGCGCAGGCTACTCTATAAAAAAGGATTCAGAAGCCTATTGAAACTAGCATTTTTTTAGTTTTTTTCATGTATATGTTTTATCTATCAGTATACACCAGAAATTATATTTTTGGATTGTGTGTGTGTGTGTGTGCGTGTGTGCAGAAAACAGCAAAACGCTCATACAGAAGAAAAACAGAGAAGAAAGTTAATATTGACATAATTGATAACCTGGCATGACAAGAACAGTATTCTCTTAGTTATGTGTTTCTTGTCACTGAAATCATACACACCTAAATATGGAAAGCAAACTACAGATCCTGCGTGTACAAACCAGCAAAAGTAACAGCAATGATGGAGAAGTGTAATTCAGAACAATTCAAGAAAGAAATTTTTCCGAAGAAATCTGAAACTCCATTCAATAGAACAATGCCCATCATTAATTGTTATCAGTAATTAAGTGCAAATACATTCCGTCTGCTGTTACTGGTATTATGTAAAGTCGAATATAAAAACATTACAGTTTTATAAACAGGATATAGAGAAAGTTTAGTCGCCCATGAGGTTTTTTTTAATGTTGTACTTCTCGGAAAAATTAAATATAAAATCGATCTTGATTGAGTCATTTAATAGGTAGCAGTTTATTTTAGTGTGACGTACGCTAAGTTAGACGACTTTGGTCATCATTTCAGTACGCTTACGACACGTCAAATTTATTCAAGCGTAAGTTTGGCGAAACGTTCTCCCTTGCAGACTGTACATTATGAAACATAGTCACTTTTAAAAACACTTCCAATGAATAATATACTCTTGAGCCTCTTAAAATCAGCTATGTTTCCGAATGCAGAAGTGGCAGAACAGGAGGGCACATGTCCTCACTTTGACTCTGTAACGAAGTGTCCCTTTGAATGTGGAATATGGACTCGTGTAAGATTACCATGGAAGTAGCTGTTTCACCTTTAAGTTCAAGGGACAGGAGGACACTGGGGGCACGTGTCCACACTTTGACTCTGTAGCGAAGTGTCCCTTTGAATGTGGAATATAGACTCGTGTAAAATTACCATGGAAGAGGTTTCACCTTTGAATTCAAGGGACAGGAGGACACTGGGGGCACGTGCCCACATTTTGACGTTGTAGCGAATATGGTGCCCCAACCATCGGTGCTCCTCAAATTTATATTTGTTCCTCCACCTACAGTTAGCATCAAATTACGTGACATAATAGATATGGACTCATTATCACTTTCTCATCTAGGTTTAGTATCTAATTACTTGATATAATAGATATAGACTCGTTATCACTTCCTCAGTTAAGGTTAGTATCTAGTTACCTGATATAACAGTTATAGACTCATTATCGATTCCTCAGCTAAGGTGAGTATTTAATTACCTGATATAATAGATGTAGACTCGTTATCACTTCCTCAGTTAAGGTTAGTATCTAGTTACCTGATATAATAGATGTAGACTCGTTATCACTTCCTCAGTTAAGGTTAGTATCTAGTTACCTGATATAACAGTTATAGACTCATTATCAATTCCTCAGCTAAGGTGAGTATTTAATTACTTGATATAATAGATATAGACTCGTTATCACGTCGTCACCTAAGGTTAGTATCTATCTGATAGATATAATAGCTTTAGACTCGTTATTACCTCTTCAGCTAGGGTTAGTATCTAACTGATTGATATAACAGCTATAAACTCATTATTACTTCTTCAGTTAGTGTTAGTATCTAATTACTTGATATATTAGCTATAGACTAGTTATTAGTTCCATAGCTAAGGTTAGTATCTAACTGATTGGTATAATAGCTATAGAGTCATTATTACTTCCCCCAGAAACTTATTACTACACATCGAACAGAACATATATCACAAAATAATTAAATAAATATATATATATATATGTTTTAATTACATAAAAATCATTCCCATATCATTGGCGCAGTAATAAAAACAATAATCTGAAAATAACAAAAAGTAGAAAATTTAACATTGTAGTATGATCTTGTCGCTCATAACTCAAAGACTTGGGATCTGCAAGGTTGTTGTGTTTTTCGTTGCTTTTGTCTTGCTTCAAAATATAATAGCCACTGATATCATTATGCCATAAAGATATAATGTATTTTTTTATAGGTGGTCAATTATTTAATGGCAAATTATATAATCTACGTACATTATGAATTTTTTTTAAAACATGTAAGTTTATAGTAATACCACAAATCTTAGGAATAAAAGATATCTGATATAAATGGCAGTGATGTAAAAATCGTAAAGATGGGTCCATTTTTTATCCAAAAAATCTTGGTAACATAATAGTATATATATGAAAAAAAAATCTAATGCTTGCATTTCTAATGGTGTTGAAATAAATTGTATAATTAAATGTTAGTCGTTCCCAAACTTAGGTGCATTTGACAATAAAAACAAAGGTTTTATATAATCACAAAAACATACACAAATAATTTGGGGCCTGGCATAACCTAATAGTTAAAACGCTTGACTCGCAATTTGCGAGTCGCGGGACCGAAACCCTTCGTTGAATATGCTCAATCCTTCAGCCGTAGGGGTTTTATTATGTGGTTGTCAATCCCACTATTCTTTGGTAAAGAGTAGTTCAAGAGCTTATAGTAGGTGATGATGACTAGCTGTCTTTCATTTAGTCTATATCTCCAAAATTACGGACAGTTTGAGCGAAATTCAACAAACTAAACAAAATAAAAATAACTTAAATCAACTTACCGTGATTGGCCCCTAGTGCCTAGCCGCCTAGTGGTGAGTTGAGAAAACTGCTGACGGATAATCTAAGGAGTAAAAATATTCAGAACTAGTTTAAGAAAAAGAAATGTCACTTTAGGAGTTGCGGAAAAACTATATTTTAAAACTTACATACTTGAAAACTGATAGAACACAAAGGTGCATTTTATTAGTTAATTTGTTCCGAAAGTTTTATTTTTGTAAACAGTTATTTCTATAGTTATGTCATCTCACATAAGACAAATTACTACCGTATTGCTGTTCAGTTCTTAACACAGATATTTCAGCAGACGGTCAACCCCCTGGTGGAAGCATTTACTTCCGTAATCATCGAATGCAGAACTTACTAAAAATTACCCTTTTAAAGACATATGATCTTAAACTTATTTAGGGACAGTTATTTGTTTACTATTAACTGTTCAATGTAAAACATGAAATGTGACTCAAAATAAAAATGCAGCAACAAAGACAAAACAAATAATATTAATGTACAAAAGGTTTGGTTTGAATTTAGCGCAAGGATATACGAGGGCTATCTGCGCTAGCCGTCCCCAATTTAGCAGTGTAAGTCAGCTAGTCATCACCAACTCTTGGGCTACTCTTTTACTAAAGAATAGTGGGATTGACCGTAACTTATAACGCTGAAAGGGTGTGCATGTTTAGTGGAACGAGGATTCGAACCAACGACCCTCAGATTGCGGGTCGAGCGTCCTAGCTACCTGGCCGTGTACAAAACCTAATGTTGGAATTATAATACATTTGGTCTGTGTTATATTTAAAATAATTTTTGTCAAAAATTTGGATTCGCTATAGCTATCAACACTTTCTCTTCTACTGATGTTAACTTTATTACTCTATTCTGATCTTTCATAAAACAAACACGTGTACAGTAATGGAAATAATTATGGAAACATAAATGCGATACGCATAGTATAGGAGCCACAAACAACGGTCCACGGTGGGACAGTGGCAAGTTTACGGATTTACAACGCTAAAATCCTGGTTTCGATCCCCCGCGGTGGACACGGAAAATAGCCCAATGTGACTTTACTCTAAAACAAACTAACAAAAACAAGTAGAGGACGATTTAACCAATGGTCAAAAATATTATCACAGAAAAAAACAAAGAGAATATGTTAGAAAAGATTTTAGTATTTTGTATTTTCCTTACAGACAATATTACACTTTATTTTCATACTGCCGTACAGTTTGTTCATGTACGGTTGAGAAATGTCGTTATAAATGTTCTCTATTACTTACCACAATTCAGCCAAGTTATTTGGTCGCCTTTACATTCTCGGTTTATACATAAGCCCATACAGCCCTAAGAATGTTCGTAACATGACTTCATGTAAGTCAAGCCTTTGTTGCAAGTGTTTCATTGATTTACTTTTTCCGTCTTGCCTGGGATCATTATATTGCTGGAAAACGAATCTTCACTCGACATGTTGCGTTCCTGAGGGAATGGCATAATGGACCAGAATCTACCTGTACTTGTCAGCAGTCAAGATGCCACAAGTTCGGTTTTGATTACTGACACTACTGGCTGAGATGTAGTCCAAAACGTGTACTAATCCGCACCATACTTCACTGTACATGTTTTACGTTTACTATGATACTGTCACCAAACAATTCGAACTTGGATTCTCTTATAAAGAGCATACGTATCCAATTCTGCTCACTTCACTGTTTGTGGTCCAATTCCCATTTCAACCTTTTAATTGGGTTATTACTTCTTAGCAGTGATTTTTGAGAAAGCTACACGTTCATTGAGCCCACTCAGTGCTTATGTGTATCTTAGTGTTCTCAAGGTAACATTCATAGCTGTATTTACATCGGTGTTACTGGCAAGTTCATTATTTGATAAAGAACATACCATGAAGTAGTCGACATTAATTTTAGAGAATTTCGTTTTTTTTCCTCAAACAGTTCTATTCTTATCAGTGCCAGTTTCAGATGCCTTCTTCAAAGTCTCGCATACAGAAACATGGAGTCTTGCAGAAATTTTCCTCGAGTTAACACTTTGAATTCAACATGCTTATCATACCGTGTTTCAGTCCTACGATCCATGACTGGAATTACACTACTACTACTGGGCATGTTATAAGAGTTATGCTGGTAAAATATTTATCGTTAGATGACAACCATTTACTACGTGAACTATGAGGACGTGACTGCACGCTGGTATAGTTCTATTTTTACATGACAAACGAATGGAAATATCGTAATATTTGTTTCTTATACTCTCTTTCCTCACCATTTCTACTGTAAAAACTGAATGGAAGACAAGCTATAAGAACGATATGATTGAAATTCACACTTCGTATCACTAGATGTCATGTGAGACATTACGATTTATATATTGGGTATCAACATAACAAATTGTTATCTATATATCAGGAAAATCGTAACAATACCTTTCCAAAGCTGGCAGCGTTCACCGGTTGCATGTTGTTTTTACTACAAAAGTCTACATAGTGGGAATACAGAGTACTGCGAGGAATACACACACTTTCAGCGATCTCGTAATTTTCTTCCAACCTGCCAACACATAAAGAACTAATTCAGTGTATAATAGTCGTGATAACTTCCGTAACCATTTCGTTCTATAATATCAAAAACTTTTCATTTGGTGTAACTGCTTTAACGGCATAATTGCTATTAATAAGTGCGTTACAGCCACGTCATTCTTGCATCGCAATTAATAAGCATTTGGTCATTCATTGCCCATACACTACTAGTGGATCGTACAATAAGTTTGTTTGGTGGTGTTTTGTTTTTGAACTTCGCGCAAAGCTACACGAAGGCTATCTGCGCTAGCCGTCCCTAATGTAGCAGTGAAAGACTAGAAGGAAGGCAGCTAGTCATCACCACCCACCGCTAATTCTTGGGCTACTCTTTTAACAAATAGTAGTGGGATTGACAGTCACATTATAACGCCCCCACGGCTGAAAGGGATTCGAACCCGCGATCCGCAGATTGCGGGTCGAGCTCCCTAAACACCTGGCCATGCCGGGCCCGTACAATAAGACTCAGAGATTCATCCGAACTGTGAAAAGGTGATTTCCGATTAATTCAGTTATTTCAACAAAGTCTACATAGCTGTGTTTCGAAAGAAGCGGCCTCAGCCCATGACTCAGCGCTAAGCTTGAAAGTTTACATTGCAAAAAATTCTGCGTTTAATTCCTCCGTGGGCATAAGGCAGCTAGTCCATTGCGCAGCTTTTCGCTTAAGAAAAAGTAAACAAACGAAACAGTAAGTAACTGAATTGATTTCTTTTTTTGATTTGATGCTAAATCACTCTATCACAGCTTCCTTTTTTGATTAAAACGTTCATTTGTTGTTTATATGACATTTACAAGGGAAGAACAATTTATCAAATGGAGTATAGTTTATTCATAATTAATTAATTGAAATCGCGAGAATCCTCCACCGTAATAAAGCTAGAACTTTATGCTGACTTTCAGTATCTTTCAAGAGTACAGTTTTAGTGTAGTTTGACTGTCAAGAGTACACCTTTAATGTAGTTTGACTGTCAAGAGTACAGTTTGTGTGTAGCTTGACAGTCAAGAGTACAGCTTTAATTTGGTTCGACAGTCAAGAGTACAGTTTTAGTGTAGTTTGACAGTCAAGTGTATAGCTTTAGTTTGTTTAGATAGTCAAGAGTACAGCTTTACTTTGGTTTGACAGTAAAGACTACAGCTTTAGTGTAATTTCATAGTTAAGAGTACATCTTCAGTGTAACTTCACAGTTAATAGTATATCTTTAGTGTGGTTTTACAGTTCAAGAGTATAGCTTTACTTTGGTTTGACAGTAAAGACTACAGCTTTAGTGTAATTTCATAGTTAAGAGTACATCTTCAGTGTAATTTCACAGTTAATAGTACATCTTTAGTGTGGTTTGACAGTTCAAGAGTATAGCTTTAGTTTGGTTTGCCAATCAAGAGTACAGCTTTAGTTTGATTCGACAGTCGAGAGTTCAGCTTTAGTTTGGTTCGACAGTCAAGAGTACAGCTTTAGTGTAGTTTGACAGTGAAGAGTGTACAGCTTTAGTGTAGTTTGACAATCAGTTTGATAGTTTAGTGTGATGAAAATTTCTAGTGATGTTATTTTGGGCATTATTTCATTCCTATTATTTGCTTAACAATGAAGTAGGATTGTTATCCAAGAGTATCTTAAAACTTATTGTTGTTAGAGAGTTCTTTAAATCATTATTAAACTTATAATCTGGTACCCGTATTTAATTGCGAAAATAAAAATTCTATTTCTAATTTGAATTTTAAATGTACAGAAAAATGGTTAATACTCATCACTCTGGTGGCCCAGTGGTAGCTTCAAGATTTTAAACGATAAAAAATCGTAGTTCGACACCCCCGGTGGGCATAGCGGTGATACTGTGTCTGTCTGGATAGGTTGTGAGCGATCTGGGAGGGTGGGGTTCTATTCAGACCTCTTCCTCCCTCCTTTACTATTGTATATTAAGCTGTCAAGTTCTATAATATATTCACGAAATCAGGGCTTGAACAACGTATAAAACATTAATTCTACTTCCTCTTCAGGGCCATGTCCATGATTAGAATGCTTATAGCATTTAGTGCTGTTTCACTACTTCCCTTTATTTGGTCGTTTACACTCATAAACAGTTCCATAGTAAAATGTCACTCGAAGTAGTTACCAGACGTATATTTCACATATAATACACTTTAATACACTTGTGATACCTAATTCTAAGTAATATTTTATGATCTAGTGCAGGTGGACGTTTTGAATGGAGAGAAATACTTAGGAGTATCATCATCATGTACGATATAGCGATGTATTGAGATAAGTGAGTCGTTTTTAAATAGATTTATATCAAAATATTTGAACGAACAGTCAATGAGTCTGTCGTGGATTGGTTTTATATTTGCGTATTTATGCATTAATTTTAGGTTGGTAAAAAACACAGGAATACACTAGAAAATATCATTAAAATTTATAAACAATACATACGACCAGTAGTAGAGTACACCTGTCCTGCTTGGACTAATGTAGCACCAATACATATAAAGAAATTACAATACAAAAATACATAAAAGACATTACTATACAGAATGCGGTAATCACCACAGTATTCAGAGCACTCAGATCAATTAAATTAATATCTTGGTATAGTTTGCTTGTTGCCATATTTTGTTCTTGATTTGATTGATATTATTTTTCCAAGTTAATTTCGAATCATACATTAGTCCAAGAAATTTTGCTGATGTGACGACATATAAAAGTACAGTGTATATTGCAAGTATATTTCGAGAGGGTTTCTAAGCATTTTTTATATTTTGAAAATAGAACTAGGTTAGTTTTTGCAACATTTATTTTTATTCTGTGTTTTTGACAATACTCGACTATTTGATTTAGAACTGGCTATAAGTTTATATAGCTGCGATCGAAGGGGTCGTGGAACTCTTCTATATCGCCACATCGTCTGCGAATTGTGAAATTAGGCTAAAATTAGAATCTTTTAGTGTCATATCGCTTACATACATGATGAAAAGGATAGGGCTAACTACCCCTTCCTGGGGAACACCCGTCTCGGGAGTAAAATACTCTAAGTAGGTTCCATCCACGTTCACTTGACATTTTCTATTATCTAAAAAGTTAGACAACCACGGAATAACACCTGTCGGTAAGTCCATTTGTTTCATTTGATATCTTAAACCATTATGTCATACAGTGTCGAATGTTTTTTCTATATCGAGAACATGGCCAGGTGGTTAGGGCGCTCGACTCGCAATCTGCGGGTCGTGGGTTCGAATCCCCGTCACACCAAACATGCTCGCCCTTTCAGCCATGGGAGCGTTATAATGTGACGATCAATCCCACTATTAGTTGGTAAAAGAGTAGCCCAAGAGTTGGCGGTGGGTGGTGATGACTAGTTGCCCTCTAGTCTTACACTGCTAAATTAGGGACGGCTAGCGCAGATAGCCCTCGTGTAGCTTTGTGCGAAATTCAAAACAAACAAACAAACTATATCGAGAAAACATGCGACAGTTAATTATGATTTCAGTTAATCTAACTAAATGACCTGTTCTTTGTCGAAATTTTCTGAAACCGTTTTGAACTTCAGGTAATCTTGATAATATCTCCAGAAAAGTGGAGAGCCTAACACTAATTATTCTTTCTAAAATTTTGCTATGCAACTAGTCAGACAATTTGGTTAATAACTTCCTGGTTCATTAGTTGGTTTTCCTTCCTGTAGAAACATAATAACATTTGCTTGCTTCAAAGAGGCTGTGATGTAACCAGAGTTGAAGGATGGGTTTGTTTGTTTTGAAATTAAGCACAAAACCACACAATGGGCTATCTGCGTTCTGCCCATCACGGGTATCGAAACCCGGTTTCTAGCGTTGTAAGTCCGCAGACATACCGCTGTACCACTGGGGGGGGGGGCTGAGGGATGGGTTGAATAATGCTGTTAAATGATCAAACAATTCCTGAGTATCCTTTTTCAGGAGAATGGTTTCCATACCATCTTCACCTTAGTTTTTATATGTTTTATAGATATAATTACTTCTATTTTCGTTACTATGTTTGTGATTTTATTTGTATGATCATTATCACGTATTTTTGAATTTAGGAGATTAATTGAAACAGCCGGGAAATTTGGTGTGTAGATGTATTTATTTTGTTTAATGTACTCATTTACTGTGTTAAAAAAAAAGTATGTATCCATTGATTGTGTTCATTGTGTGTTTTAAATGTTTTTCTTAGTTGTTCGCTGAAAATTTCTGCTTTTTGTACGTTTGTATATGCTATTTTATTTTCTTGAGTTAAGGCCGGATAAATTTTTTACGTGTTTTGATTGTTGCCGCCCAATGGCACAGCGGTATGTCTGCAGACTTACAACGCTAGAAACCGGGTTTCGATACCCGTGATGGGCAGAGCGCAGATAGCCCATTGTGTAGTTTTGTGCTTAATTACAAACAAACAAACAAGTTTTGATTGTTAGTGAATCGTTTCAGATGTGTTCAAAATTTATTTGGGTCCGTGTGTTCGTTTAATTGCGAGCAAGTGTCTCAATTGTCTTGTTTTAATAGTTTTATTTCGTTTCGAACTTTGTTCCTTACTGTATTAACCTGAGTTTTGATGTACGGATCTCGAGTATTCATATATTGTCTTCTTAGGTGGTGACGTTCTTTTATCATGTTTATCATTTGTGCGTGTGGTTGTCATTTATTATGAGCTGTGATTGTTTTTGTTTCTGTATTGTCTGTTCTACAGCTTTGGTAAGGCATTCATTAACTGTTTGACAGTAATCATGATTTGTCGTCAATTCTGGTATTAAATGATCTAAGAATTTTGTATATTCTTCCAAGTTTGCTTTTTTATAATTAAATGTTGGTTTTCTTGTAGGTTTATTATGATGGGGTTCGAGATCGTAGACACCTGTTATTGATAAATGATCACTGTCTAAATCAAATACAACATCGAAGTTTGAACATTTGTTACTAACTTATGGTGATTTTAGATCAAAATCCAAGATATCACTAGAATTGTGCGAGAGACTTGTATGTGTAGGAGTCGGGGATGTTCTATTGTATAGTTTTTAAAAGTTACCGTTGTATTCCTTTGCTATGTTATTGCCATTAGTTATATTTTGAAGTAATTCAACCTAGCATAAATTTTCTAAAGTATAATTTGTATAGAAAATGATTAATTTACATGTGTAAATAATTTTAAATTTAAGAGGTGCCTTGAACAGTAAGTCAAAATAATTAAAAACAGGGTTGAAATACTGCAACTTTTCACAAAGGTAATTAAGCATCAGTGAAACGTTAATGTTCCACTGTGTTAACTCAGCATCACCAGTAAAACGTTAATGTTCCACTGTGTTAACTCAGCATCACCAGTAAAACGTTAATGTTCCACTGTGTTAACTCAGCATCACCAGTAAAACGTTAATGTTCCACTGTGTTAACTCAGCATCACCAGTGAAACGTTAATGTTCCACTGTGTTAACTCATCATCACCAGTAAAACGGTGCAGTGTGTTGTTATTTTTAATCCTGTTTTCAGCTTTTCTTCAATTATTTTGGTGTTCAAACAATTATTTATATCATTCCAATACAGTAATCTAAAGGAATAAATTGTTTATCAAGACTTTCTTCAACAAATTACAGTAAATGAAAGAATTTTATTTAAAAAAAAGTACTGATTTACTTTTTTATTAACTAGCGGTAAAAATGAAAACTTTAAAATGCTGCTGTTCAAAATGTAACTTTCCAGTACCGTTGCAATGACATATGATTTGGCTTTCATCACAACATTTTAACTCCAACTGTCCCAACGAGTATTAAAAAGAGAAAAGCTCTTCTACTTACCAAAGTAGAGTAGCTGGAGTTGAATGGGGCCGCAGTACTTGAAGTTGATTTCCTTCTTTCTGACCCTCTGTTGAACAAACATGTTACCTGTTATTTCCTGTATTATCTATTTATTAATAGTATAACATATATACTATCATTAAGTGTAGGAAAAATCTGATATGCACGTAGAGAGGTGGATAACTTTGATTCTGAAATAATATTAATCAAAATTAAAATTATATTTCTAATTGTGTGAAAATGTTGATAAGTTAAAAAAAGAAATCCTGAGACCGGAAACCAGAACGTATAGATAAGAAGGCTAGTGTTCTTAGCATGGGCTCTCCAAGAATACAAATAGTTTCCGCCACTGTTCGTTCAGAAGGATGTCTTATCATCAGTATGATCACCACGCTACGTTGCAGAGTTGTAGTCAGGCGATTAGTGAGTTGATTTTCACCTCTCGATCAAGTCGTAAGCAGTCTATAAATTCCGTTAGCATTTTACATTTTTAATAAAATAAATGAGTAATCATAGGATATTAACATTGGCTGTAAAAGCACATTGTTTTTACTGGATTCTGTAGTTAAATGACAGACACAAACTCTTTTGTTTCGATTAACTACCATGATATAAACAGCTGGTATCATGACGTATACAACTGTTACTCTAATCAAGCGCCAATGAAGCTTAAGGTACTTAGAAACTTGTTGGTAATTTGAATTAAACATAGAAGAAGTATATATAGAAGAATAGTGTTTCAGAAAACGATCAAACATCATATTTTATATCAAACTGAATATTGATTAGCATACTATCAAAAGTCCTTATACAGTTTTAGCTGAATGCTTACCATCAAATTCATCACTGATTTTTAGATAAAAGTTCAAGAACAAACGTGCCTTGGCAACATTATATCAGTTGTAGTCGTCACCTGACCTGCTGATTGGCAAATTCAAGATCGTTTTATCGTAACGTACTCAACCCACTGTATTTCAGTAACCAAACTAAGCATCCTAATTATAATTTTATTTGGTTTCAGGAACACAGTATGTAGAAATGAAAGGATTTTTACACCTGAAGATTAAATTTACATTAAAAGATGTAAATTTCTAAGTCTAATGTTTACGATAGTTTGTTTGTTTTTAATTATGCACAAAGCTACGCAAGGTGTGCTCTGCCCACCACGGGTATCAAAACCCGGTTTCTAGCGTTGTAAGTCCGCAGACATACCGCTGTGCCACTGGGGGACGTTTACGATAGATGGTCCTCCGGTGGGTCAGTGATAAATTTGCTGTCTTTTAACTCAAACATTCAGGATTAGATCTCCACTGTGAACACAGTTCAGAAAGGCTATTGTTTAATTTTACTCTAAAACAAACAACCAAATTATATTAATAATATTCACAATTAATATTATCTTTTATTTTTGCCTTATCATTTGTGTTTTTATTTTCATTTTTAAATGTGCGTAAAAGGGGCGTAATTTCATCAAAACCATAGGGATAGCAAGGCCACCGATAAAAACTTAATCAAAAATAAAACTAACAAATCAATTAGTCAATCATAGTAAATATATTATCATGACCACATGACTTCAAAGAAAACTTTCCGCAAAAAATATATATATAATGCAATATTAAAAATTATAAAGAAAAACTTTTTTATAACTTTCAACTATATTAAACTTATTGTATTTAAAGAAATAAAAATATCGCCAGCAAACACGCAGATATTGATGTCTGTGTAAACCAGATAATCAATAAGGATTCTTGTTGTCCTTTTCCGTTTCCTCTTTAATTTTAATTGTATTTATTACAAATGTAGGATATTTAATTTGCTGTTCACCAAGTTTCAATAACACAACAAAATGGCGCTCTAATTTAAAATACGCATATACTGTCAGTCAACACAACAGTCAAACACTTCCAATTATCTTGTAAAGGCATAAGAACAAAGCTCTAAAGGACTGAAAAAATGTATTTTATGTCACTTAGAAATATCAAGAGACGTGTGAACGGTAGATGTACGATAATTGATATCCAAAACATCAAGAAATCAGTTAAGGCGTCGCCACATAGTGTTCAGAAATGCTAATACACACTGTATTCTGATCCAGCGGTTGTATGCAGTAATTCGGCGTTATAGTTAATCTACCTCTACCAGGAATCAACTAGGACAGGCAACTACAATACAGGGGTTATTAATTATTAACAAACTGTAAGGGTTGCAATAAATTCATAGATTCCTGGCGATCCATAAATGACGCCTATATCCTGTAAATCTATTGGTTCATTCATAAATTTACTATATCTTAATTTTAAGAGTAATAAGCTACAAGGTTATTTTAACCGATTGTAAAAAATATATATATTTTGAATTCCCTTAGTGTATACTTTTGTTGTGATTTTATTTTTTTATCGCCTTTGCTATAACCCCAAGCTTTATTCATTTAGTTATCAATAATATTTGAAATTGGAAAATATTACGTTTTAATGAAAATGGGTAAATCACTCCTATTTTATGCTATAGTTTTTGCTACTTATAGTACAAGCTTATTAAAGAAACCGATTAGAAAAAAATCACAATTATTCTTTGCCCAACCTTGTAGAAAAAGAATGTATAACATAAGAAAAGTAAGCTATATACTCCAGCCTAAGCAACAATTATTCATGGGTACATATTAAAAGACAAACAGTTCTACAAGAATTGGTTACTTCTATTAAAGAAATTCTTCGTGGAATTTTTTTACTCCTTTCGTTAACGAAGTGGATGAAGAAATAAAATTTACTCACTATTACACGCAATTTCAAGACTACATTGCATTTTAAAACTAATGAACTAATGTCCAAACTGGGATTTATGACTTAGCCTTATGTCTACGCTATATAGTAGTGGAACAACTAAATTATGATCTTATGAAATGAAATTATTCTTCGTCTATCATTAGAACAATTTATCTGCCTGATTCAATCTGTTTTCGGTGGATAATAATAATTTAGATTGTGTTAGACATATTGGATATTCAGTTGGCTGGAGGAAATATTGGTAAATATTAATAATTTAGCTTGTGCTAGACATATTGTGTATTCAGTTGACTGGAGGACATATTGGTAGATAATAATCATTTAGATATTTTAGACATATTGGATATTCAGTTGGCTGGAGGACATATTGGTGGATAATGATAATTTAGGTTGTGTTAGACATATTGGTGGATAATAAAATATGTCCTCCAGCCAACTGAATATCCAATATGTCTAACACAATCTAAATTATTATTATCTACCAATATGTCCTCCAGCCAACTGAATATCCAATATGTCTAACACAATCTAAATTATTATTATTTACCAATAGGTCCTCCAGCCAACTGAATATCCAATATGTCTAACACAATCTAAATTATTATTGTCCACCAATATGTCCTCCAATCAACCGAATATCCAATATGTCTAACACAATATAGATTGTTGTTATCCACCAATATGTCCTCCAGCCAAATGAATATCCAATATGTCTAACACAATCTAAATTATTATTATTTACCAATATTTCCTCCAGCCAACTGAATATCCAATATGTCTAACACAATCTAAATTATTATTATCTACCAATATGCCCACCAGCCAACTGAATATCCAATATGTCTAACACAATCTAAATTATTATTATCCACCAATATGTCCTCCAATCAACTGAATATCCAATATGTCTAACACAATCTAAATTATTATTATTATCCACCAATATGTCCTCCAGTCAACTGAATACCCAATATGTCTAGCATAATCTAAATTATTATTATACACCAATATGTCCTCCAATCAACTGAATACCCAATATGTCTAACACAATCTAAATTATTATTATCCACCAATATGTCTTCCAATCAACTTATTCACTATTCAGAATTCAGTCCTATAGATTCAGCAATTATGAGAGTGATTTTTATTGCATTGAGGTCGAATTGTGACTTGTATCATACAATAACTTGTTCTCCCTACGACAATAATTACTAATAAGTAATTTGTAAACTTTTCTAATCTTCACTAAAATTTGTAGTTTCAGCTAAAAAAAAAGAAAGGATCGGTAAATGTCGTTCATGGATCTTTTCATTTCATAGTTGAAATATATAATTTTGGCGAAGAGAAGAAAGTTCACAGTTAATATATCAGTTATTCCATGGAATAATTATGAATAATTTATTATGACAGTATAGTCATATGTTTTACAAATATGTAAAGTATTTTTGGTTATTAGTGATGAGTAAAGGACTTTAAATCAAACCCTAATTGCTTACTTATAAAGTAAATAACTGGTTATTAAAAACCTACGACTGACAAATAGGTTGAGAGACAAGTTCCTAAATTTATTCTTATTTTGGATGGCGATTACTTGATAACATAATCATATCTTTACACATATACACACGCATTAAAAATTATAATAGATTTAACATGAAATAATAAATGAATTAATTATTATATGCTAATTACATTGATTTAATGAAAGTTAGAATTAAATTAGTAAGCTGTAACGGAACATATGCATTGTTACTATAAGAGAAAACAGCATTGTAACTTTTGGTAATATACAAATAGTGTCCCAACTATTTTTTTCGTAGCTTGCAGTGCCAGTGAAGTTTCTCTTTTTCTTTCAATTTTTCTTTTCTTTTTGAAAATAAACAATCGTAGAATATCACTATCCTAATCTACATATCAAAATAATGAAGTTCAGACACTCTTATGTGTATCTGGTAACATTTGCAACATAGCTTTAAGTTTTTCGGTATCGTAAACGTAATCCAATTCCTTTTTGTTTGGAAGATTTGGTAATATTGAAAAATATATCTTACGTTGAATTTTGTTCCATCTTTATATTCTTTCACTGCCAAAGATATTCTGACGTTGACCAAATTATCCAAACGCTTGGTGTTTCTTCACTGTCGAGGTGTAGATATTAACATGAGCCAGAGCCATGATTTTGGGATGGACTGGACACAGCTTCCTATACTAAGTAGACCTCAATTTTGTGTTAGTTTGACGTGTGAAGAATAAGAATTGGTGTGTCTGCTCGGCCATTTCGATTGCAAACACATGGCAATCGCAGTTTGAACATAAATATCTATCGTAAAATCGGAGCGATTTTCGGTATCACTCACTTTTCAAAAATTCTCTTCAGCAAAATTGATGATAACCAACTGCTATGCAGTAAACAGGGAAATGCATAGGTGGTATGTCTTGTGGTGATCTCATTTTTTGCCTCTGATGAAGTTAAAAGTTGCAAATGGAGGGTCAAATTAGCCAAAAAAGCAATAAAATTGCTTCAAAATCAAAAACTAAGTGGTATAAATGAATTGTTCTCACTACTACAGGCCACTTGTAAAAATATAACCTTTGTTTTTGCACAGTAGACGTATCTAGAACAATAATTAAACAAATCTGACATAGGCATGAGGCCCCGTTTTTGGATAATGAATATTTGAAGAAGAATATTGCCAAATTAGTGCGATTCATGAAACTGTTTCATGAATAACTGAAATTTGGCAAAAGTGATTTCTACGTGATCTAGCATGTCAATGAGTAAATCTTTGAAGTTGATAAAACAATTCTGAAACAATTCTGGAAATAATAAAAGTCTATTGAAAATATTTAACTTCTGATTTCTCTTTCAGAAACGTACCATTCTCAGTTGAACCATATGATAACTCTGTTATATGTGCAGCAAATTTCCGAGCTCAGAAAAAGGACATGCAGATATCCACCATGCCCAATCACAACAGTTAACTGTTAACAATAGTTAAGTCACTCAACATCTGTGTACATATTTCTTACGGGAGTATAATCTTCATACGAGTATTTAAGACTTTTGTTTTAGTACAGAGGTCGAGTCCTTGCATGGATCAAGACGTTCTGGAGTTCACAAATCCTGCAAGTAATATTTTAAAACTTTTTCGTTTGGATTTAAGTAAGCATTTGTAGTTAAAATGACTAAGCTGCTAATTTTAATGGTAGCTATTTATAAGGCATTTCATAACGACGGAGTTCTATTTCACATATTTTCAGACATCACTGTGAATTCAGCACTATGAATGCTATAAACAAGAGGAAACAAGTGTACACCAATTACAAGCATTGTATTATATGCCAGAAGTACTTATCAGAAGCACTACATAATGCCACAGCAAAAAATCTACCAGCACTCATACATGTGGTCAATCCTCGAACAGATGACGTAGTGATCAGACTACAAGACGATATAATTTTCTTGCCAAGCCTCCTCTATATTACCCGAGATATCGGAATTCTTACATGAATAAGAAAACAGTTGCCCAAAAATCGAAGACATCACATACGTCAAATGCATCTGACCAAAAATGCAACGATGAGTTTTGGAGAAGTTTCTGCCAAAGTCCTACGTCGGACGTCTACTAGTAAATCTATAGATCCCAAACATCAATGTTTCATCTGTGTAAGGGGGAGAACTTACAAAGGTGAACATAAGCTATTGCTTGTGACCAAGGAGGAACGCCAAAAAGCAATATGGGTGAAAGCTAAAGAACTTGGTGATGATGAAATGCTGCACCATGTACAAGGATATGAAGAAAGTTGCATTATCATGATTCCCAAGGAATTTAGGTACCACAAATCATGCTTGAGTATTTATCTGACTAAGTCCTGTTTACCTGCAAAAGATACATAGGACTCTACACCTGGTGATGCTCTGCAGTGGTTGATATTATATATAGATGAAGTCTTAGCTGGTTATTAGAGCATGATCCCATGAATAACATTGGTTTTTCTGCCAGATTGTCTGTACTCAAGAAGAAAAGAGGAAACTACTACGCAGCGCATGATACAAAAGTTATGATAGTGCCACTAGTGTTCAGTAGATATGTCAGTAAATTATCTCATATCAAAAGCTGCTAGCCTGAAGAGACAGATCACTACAGAAGAATATGCAGCAGAAAGCGAAGATGAACCCACGAGAACAAGTGATCCTGAGAAGGATATTATATTGTACCATTCAGCAAAATCATTGCAGAATGATATCAAAGATGTTGCAACAAAATTGAAAGAAAAGAGGAGCAATGAAAGTGAGACACCACTGTCCATGAATATTTCATACAATGCTGCATCTTCTTGTGCTCCGACGTCACTCTTCAATAATGTCGCTTGGTTATAACTGACACAGTATCCAAGCCAGATCAGTCAGACTTAAAAGTTCAACTGAATGAGCAAGAAAGGGAAAAAGTTCTCAATCTTTTTAAGACATCTGCACATCAGTGACATATGTATCAACTCCAAAGCATATTGGTAAAGCACTACATGTTTTGAAACAAGCTAGGAGCAAAGAAGTAGTCATCTTATTGACCTATTAGGCAATAGTATCAGCTATAAAGATACACAGCGATATATCTCTGCCATGACACAAGCTACTGAGGACGACAGAGAGCAAGATGAGCCAATGATGCCCACGAACCTTAGAACCGGATTATTCCCTCAATGTGCAATGGACAATTTAGATTTCCATGAAGACATGTTAGATGATACAACAATGAATGGTACTACATATAACATTTACCAGTATATAACTGATGGCACTAATGAACCCAGTGATGCTACATCAGTGACATTGACCAAAAAAATTAGAAAAACCTCTTGTGCAGGTATTAAGCCCTTCCATACAGCAGAATCTGGCCTGACTTTGAGAGATAGACAAAAGAGTCGTTCAGTGACTGGTGTGAAACTCCTACACGAACCTAGAATCTCCAATCTGTTTGAGGACCTTACAGTCGTATGGTATCTCTTGCAGAATGACCCTTTGCAAACAGATGACTAAAAGAGCCTAGTAACCTGTAATGACGTTCATAAACTGAAGAAGAGGGTAGAAAACCAGCAACCTTGATTGAATAT
>NW_013665786.1:143255-146159 GCF_000517525.1 Limulus polyphemus | reverse complement strand
AACCTGTAATGACGTTCATAAACTGAAGAAAGAGGGTGAAAACCAGCAACCTTGATTGAATATGGACTTTTTTTCTGAATCACCAACAAACCCTGATGTCACTGAAGCATCCCCTGACTATTGCATCACTGCCACAGAGAAACTTGGTTAGCAGCATTGCGTTCTAACCTGTGATCAGTCAATCTGTGAAATATTTCTTAGGCTCCAAAAGAAGAAAGCTGAGAAATATCAATATCTGATATTGCACATGAGTGGATTCCATATAGCAAACAATTTCTTGGGTACCATTGGCAGTATGTTCTGGCTTTCAGGGACCGAAGCATTAATCATGGAATCTGATGTGTGCAAAGCAAGAACAATGAACAAGGTCATGTCTGGAAAAAATAATTATGGCATGCTGGGATGTCATAACCTGGTGTTATCCACCGTGTTAGAAATCTATTAGAAAGCATTTAAATTTTGGACCCTAGAGAAACCTGGTTGCAACCTTGGTATCATAGCTTCACTTTCTGAAGTCATAAAAAAACTCGTGGGGCAATAACAAATCAAGATCGAAACGCTGCATTGCAGCAACACATTGAGATGTTATCGATGGTGGATGAGGTGAACCTGATGCTAAGCTCTGAGTCATGTATATTGACACGATTCTCATACTGAAAAGGTATGTGGAACCTGAGATAGCTTGCAATTGGGAGCACATCTTGCCGAATTAGAGAACACGCTGTTATATTTGATATCTGCAGACCACACTAAGTATATGTCATGCATTCCACATTACCTGGCAGCGATGAGACCCCTACCGCAAGACATAGCTATAGAATTTCAGCGTGGTCATTTCAACATCCAAGTGTCTAGTTCAATGCTGTCTGAACTGACATGGCTTTGGAACAGATGTATAACCGTGAGGCCAAAATACAGCTCTTCAAAGGAATAACACAGCAAGCAGATGCCAGAGAAAAATACCTTCAAGCACTCCGACCACTAACTGCAGTATCTGAACAGACAAAGGCGATGGTCCACTTGCAAGATAGTTGTACATGATCATCAACAAAATCTAAAGGCGCCAGAGACAGAGAACATGAGAACAAAATGAAAGACATGTTAAAACTTGAAATGATCAATCCATTCAATTGTTCTTCAGCAGATCTTCTCAATAATGCTACTGGGGAGAATGGCAGAACTCTCGACTTACTCAATGCCAAAGAGAAGGGACTGGCAGCTCTAGCACAAGTTGTACAAATCCAAAGTACTCAAGTGGCACCAGTGCAACTACAGATATTTGAAGAAAAAAAGACAGAAGAAAGGCAAAAATGAACAGTCAAGAATATACCAGGATTAAAGCAGCGTCCCACGAAGCCTTTGTTTCGTCTGTGATACGGACCTGGATGCATTCAACTACGAATGGACAGAATATCCTGCATCACTCTTTGAACCAAACCAATATATGGTGTTTCGCTATGCCATGAGGAAAAGAAACAAGGCAGACTATGTTGTTGTCCTTAAGGAGTAGCTTGGAGATGCGTGGGTTGAGGAAGACTAATTGCCTACTACTAACGATGTGGTGGCTTTTATTGTCTATGTTATGGCATTCATACATCGTAACCAGGACAATAGATGCAACACATTCACATACATTCAATCAAGGTACTTGAAGAAATTTCTGTCAGCACGTTCTTTGCAGTGCACATTTGTGAATATAGTTGGAAATCGATATGACGTTGGTTCATCCAAGAGCTTGAAGATTGAAGAAAGGTCAAGAAGACAGAAGATTCAAAAATTTGGCCTGACATACGAAATCAGGGATAACTTGTCTGTGTCATCATGGAAGCACTTCATTTCAAACCCTAAAATTAATTGCAATTCCAGCATTACTTTGCAGCCGCCCCCAATGGCACAGCGGGATGTCTGCGGACTAACAAACTTTGCAGCCACCTGGACAAGCAACACTGAAGGAGTACATCATAGTGGCAAGTTAATTCTTGGTGATCTCTTTGATGAAGCAGATAAAACTGTCGTTCTTACTAATGATGGGTCAGTTGTTCTACCAGATCTGGAAAGTGGGGATCAGGAAGAAGCAGATTTGCGGATCTTCGCCCATATGTCTTACTGTGTTAGTCACTATGGCTACAAGTGTTTTGTGGTACAGGCAACAGACACTGATATACTCATCATGACCATCTACTATAGTGTTCGCATACTTGAATGAACTGTGGGCGCAATAAGGCTCGGTGTACATTCCATGTCACAGAATAGCGAGCATTCTAGCTGAGCGCTATCATGCACCACTTCTAGTCATCATTTCAGCACCCTGTGTCGTCATATTATGAGTGGATGCGACACCGTCAGATATATCTTTGGAAAAGGAAAGAAAATGTATTCAGAGTTGCCATGGAAAACCTTCAGATCTGAGTGCAATGATAGAGTTTTGCGATGACTCCCTCACTGTAACACCAACTGTGGTTGACGCATGCAGATATTTCTCTCTCTCTCTGATGTTGTATCGTGATTTCACTGGCACCCTGGACAACTTGAGAGCACACACACTTTTGGACGTATAAAACGAGATCTATGAAAACTACCACCTTTTGAGAGTGCCTTTAAATATCACATGCTTCGAGGACTGTACCACATTGCCATATGTAAGAAAGTTCCTCAATGTGCCCTTGTCTTGCCTGATGCTACTCTGTTTTTCAGACGACTCCTAGATGGACAGTTTAGTCACTATCTTGATGGAAAAGCCATCTAAGCCACCAACAACAAAAGTTTGTTTGTTTGTTTTGGAATTTCGCGCAAAGCTACACGAGGGCTATCTGCGCTAGCCGTCCCTAATTTAGCAGTGTAAGACTAGAGGGAAGGCAGCTACTCATCACCACCCACCGCCAACTCTTGGGCTACTCTTTTACC
>NW_013665786.1:130491-142255 GCF_000517525.1 Limulus polyphemus | reverse complement strand
CGAATAGTGGGATTGACCGTTCCACATTATTAACGACCCCCACGGCTGAAAGGGCGAGCATGTTTGGTGTGACGGGGATTCGAACCCGCGACCCTCAGATTGCGAGTCGAGCGCCCTAACCACCTGGCCATGCCGGGCCTAGCAATTTTATTGTTGTTGTTTTTTGGTTAATTTGACCAAATTCAACTTCTAACTTCATCAGAGGCAAAAAATGAGATTACCTTAAGACAAACCACCTATGCCTTCCCCTGTCTGGTGTATACAACTGGTTATCATCCATTTTGCTGTAGTGATACTGAAAATCGCTCCGATTATACGACAGGGTAACTATGTTCAAACTACGATTGCCATTTGTTCGTAATCGAAATGGTCGAGCAAGTTCATTAATTTTTACCCTTTGGACAACAAACTAACATAAAATTGAGGTCTGATTAATATAGAAAGCTGTGTCCAGTCCATCCTAAAGTTTATTATATCATATATATTTTCAAAAATCGCTGGTTACTTTTGAAAACAGTTAAATGCATTTTCTTTATCAATATATTTCTTAATCTGAAATAATAATATACTTGAATATTAAAGCTCAGAACATAATAAAAACATGTAATATGCTGTTGTGGAAACTATTATATGAAAACAATATAAGTAAAGCCATATGTTATTATAATGCTTATGAAAAATCTAGCCCTGAAAAAAAGCCATACATAATACTATATTTGAAAACTGCAACTCAGAATACAACATACATCATACTTATTATGGTCATTGTTTTTAAGCTAGCGAAGCGTAACTATAATCAATTATATTTGTCATAAGACAAACGCATTAGGCTTATTGTATTTTTCAACACAACCTTCTTTATTTGATCTCTTTGGGTTTTTCCAAGAAGAAAAATGTATAGTAGTATATCAACAACACTATTTTCGTCATATCTATTACCGACGACGCGTTTCAATGAAACCATCCTCAACAGATCACAGTTAAATTCATATTCAGCTAAACTAATCCTCAATAGACCGGAATTAAAATGATATTATGTTGAGACCATCATCAACAGATCATATTTATATATGCTCTAAGACTTTTAAAATGAGCCACAAGATAATTTACATACAAATATGTTTATATATATATTTTTGCCAAATAGACCTTTGACCTGTTCAGTGACATATTTTAGAAGAAATTTGCATAATAATATCATTATGCTATCATTGAACGGTCTGATGCATCATGATAACTATGCCAGTTTCAATTTTTCTCGAACATCTGTTCTCCTTTACTGTAAATACCCGTCTGGGAAGAAGATACTACACGTGAAGATACCTAAGCTGTAAGATTTTTATACAGGCTTACTTTAGTGAAGTTACTTTCAACTTTTCAAACTGCAGCGCGCACGCGCTCACACGCACAGACATGGAGACAACGGTGCTAGTTCCTAAAGCACAGACTCTTACATTAGCCAGTCACTCAGCTCTGATTTAGTGACGTCTAGAAGGAGAAAATGGCCGACCAACTACATTCATAGGAAGCTCGGAACAGCTCCTGATATAAATATATACTAAGGCCACACCTAAACATCAGCCAAATATCCATACTCCTACAAAAACGTCAGCCAGGTATTCCTTCCCCTGTCAGAACATCAACCAGGTATCCCTACTCCTGTCAAAACATCAGACAGGTATTTCCATTCCTGTCAAAACATCAGACAGGTATTCCTACTCCTGTCAGAACATCAGTCAGGTATTTCACTCCTGTCTGAACATCAACCAGGTATCCCTACTCCTATCAATACATCAGTCAGGTATCCCTACTCCTGTCAAAACATCAGCCAGGTATTCCTTCCCCTGTCAGAACATCAACCAGGTATCCCTACTCCTGTCAAAACATCAGACAGGTATCCCTACTCCTGTCAAAACATCAGACAGGTATCCCTACTCCTGTCAGAACATCAGACAGTTATTCCCATTCCTGTCAAAACATCAGACAGGTATTTCTACTCCTGTCAAAACATCAGTCAGGTATTTCTACTCCTGCCAGAACATCAGACAGGTATTTCTACTCCTATCAGAACATCAGACAGGTATTTCTACTTTTGTCAAAACATCAGACAGGTATTTCTACTTTTGTCAAAACATCAACCAGGTATCCCTACTCCTGTAAAAACATCAGTCAGGTATTCCTACTCCTGTCAGAACATCAGACAGATATTTCTAGACAGGAGTAGAAATACCTGTCTGATGTTCTGGCAGGAGTAAGAATACCTGACTGATGTTCTGACAGGAGTAGAAATACCTGTCTGATGTTCTGACAGGAGTAGGAATACTTGGTTGATGTTTTGACAAAAGTAGAAATACCTGTCTGATGTTTTGACAAAAGTAGAAATACCTGTCTGATGTTCTGATAGGAGTAGAAATACCTGTCTGATGTTCTGACAGGAGTAGAAATACCTGACTGATGTTTTGACAGGAGTAGGAATACCTGTCTGATGTTTTTACAGGAGTGAACATCAGACAGGTATTCCTACTCCTGTCAGAACATCAGTCAGGTATTTCACTCCTGTCAGAACATCAGTCACGTATTCCTACTCCTGTCAGAACATCAGACAGATATTTCTACTCCTGTCAGAACATCAGACAGGTATTTTTACTCCTATGACTGATATGTCATGTTTTTGGAATCCTACGTTATTTTTGTGCGTAGTTGTAGTTTTCTAAGTGAAATTCGAACTCCGCTTGCTGCACGTGTTCTAACCAGCTAACTTACCTGGTTCGAGTCTCAAAGCTTCAGTAAATGATCCAGGGGAGTTTGCCAGGATTGTGTTTAGCATATTTCTGAAAGCTGTGAGCGCTGTAGGCGAGCGAGGGACGGCCACCTTTTTCCGTTCCAGCTAGGAAATCTGTGTCCGTTAACGCATTACTTGTGTTCATTACTTATGAATTACAAAACATACTCTTAACCATATAGTTCAATTCACAAATACCCCCCACCACCATCCTCTCCAGGCACACCAAGCGACGTCTACATACATCTTTCTCAATCAACACCATCTCGCCATGCTCATACTATATGACAAGTTTTTTTACCTTCTAGCAATTACAGTGCACTTTGCTATAATTCAGAATATTAAAAACGTAATGAATTAAATATATGCAGGCATTTCTATACGGAAAGAATCGTTTTTACCGTCCGAATAGCATATATATAAATATATATAGTAACTGTTTTCTATATCTATTTTATCCTTTACATTTATAAAAGAATTTTATACCCTTCGAAACCCAACTGCTTCCGCCAATATTGTTCATTTATTAGTTTACCATGAAGGAAGTTAGCAGGATTCTTAAGCTATGTCAGGCAAGGTAAATCAACAAGATTCCCAATTAGTTATGAAATCAGACGTGCCTATACATAATTTCATTTTGTACGAGTTAAATTCCATCGAGAAGTTCTCAATGAAACATTTATAAATTAACCAGTCTTAGTCTTGCTTTGTGATACAGGAAACAGAATTGTATACATTTTACAATTTGTAAAGTTTATCATCTAATACTTTTGTTATCTCCACAAAACGAATACGTAAATATCTTTCAATGAAAACTGTAAAAAATATTTTACAAGAGGCACCTCATGTTCACAAACATACACCTTTCATTATTGTAAACCATTTTAATGATATATCTGTATGATTCCCTATACCTCAGAACATTTACGTTGAATAACACTATTACTTCCTTTCATTGTATGCCTTACTTAAAAAAAACAGACTTACTAAACACTATCGCTATATAGATATAGATACGTAGGTTTCTTGTTTTCTAGACTAACATCACTGTTATTTCAAATAGTAGCTTACGACCACATAAGCGACTCTGTCGTCCTCTCAGTCCTCGTTGTTCAGTATCTCTGCTGGACTGGCCACCTGGGGATATCTGTAGACTGTTCCCTCCTGGACTATGGATGATCATAGACGCTGTAAGCTGACCACACCCACTAGACCACTGGATTCTTGAGGCATCATCTATTCCAAATTTGAATAAGTGTTATGACTTACTTTGAAGTTACTAAATGACACTTTAAAAATCATTCAGAAAAACACTCAAACTGACCGAACATTTTGATATGTGGTAAGTCCAATTGTTTGTATGGGCTGTTTATGTTAAGGGGTGTGGGGCATTAAAAGGGCTATTTTTGGAAATCATTGTTGGAGTTTTACAAAACCGTTTTATCTGTCACTTTGATTACTGTACTCATTCATATTTTCATATAAGATATAAGAACATAAAGTGTAGTCACTCATTCATATTTTCATACAAAATATAAGAACATAAAGTGTAGTCACTCATTCATATTTTCATATTGAGTGACTACACTTTATGTTCTTATATTTTTTTTTTCTTCTACTTCACTGAAATTATGTTCTGTATCTGTGTCATCTCGTTTGTTAAAATTTGTGATCATTAACTTTATAAATTACAATCGGACTCCAGAAAAGTAGTGTGAACCATTTTCAAGGTAGGCAGCTATGGGCTTGGTTCATTTTAGATATTAATTTAATGATCGTCATATAATTACTTTTTAAAAACAAAATCACTCAAATTAACAAAGCAAAAAACAGTCTATGGTCTTAACAACACATCATCCAACAACTCGCTGTAAAAAAAAAAAGTTTGTGTTTACTATAACACGAAGTTACATCGAAATGCCAAATTATTTGTTTGGAAATAAACACAAAGCTACATAATGGGCTATCTGTGCTCTGCCCATCACGGACATCGAAACCGGTTTCTAGCGTTGTAAGTCCGCAGACATGCTGCTATACCACTGGGAGGGAGGGGGTCATGCCAGATTAAACAATAAATTTAAAATCGAACAGTAATGTCGTTCCTTCTCCACAACCCCAAATTCTACATCTCAAATATATTACTTTATATTGGAAATTAATCTTCTAATTATCATCACTGTGTTAAGCTCAGTTTATTCGTCGGTTTGCATAGTCAAGGGTAATTTACTCAAACCCAAAGAAACACAATTGTGTAATCTTAAAAAAGATTCGTGATTTTCTTTACGACACGCGACACCAAGATGTGAATTGTAAGTAAATCTCTTGACTTGCCTTTTTGCAATCCGTTATAAAATCTATTATGAAAAGAAAAGTAATTTTTATAACTTATGATATATATGTATATGTGTGTGTGTCAATTTCTTGTAGTCAGTTAATTTTCTCGTTCCATTCATATTACAGTCATGATTAATTGGTATGACGAGAAATTGTTTCACCAAACGAGATTATCTTGGTGTTACACCAACATTTGATGTAACATGCTTTTACCCGAGTTTGAAAACCAGATAATGTACTTACAAAAGTAAGAAAGTCAGACCATGCACTTAACCAAATTCTGACGATATGCTTGATTATGTTTGAAGTCAGACCACGCATTTAACTATGTTTGAAACTCAGAGTATTTGCTTAACCAAGTTTGGAAATCAGATTATGAATTTATGTAAGAAAATCAGACGATGCGCTTACAATGTTCGAAAATCAGACGATTTGCTAAGTTTGAACATCAGACCATATTTAACAATGTTTGAAAACCAGACCATGTGCTTAACTATGTTTGAGAATTAGGGCACTCTGATTCTTTTTATATATAAGTCCATGTTAATTCGGAACATTGCAAGAAAAGAAATAATCCACTATGTTACAATCAATGAATTGGAATATTAGAAAATTTTGATAAATAGCATTGCTGATCGATATTGTCACCTAACTGGCAATAATATAATCTTCTAACTCATAAAAATCAAACATACTTTTAATGACATTTGTTTTCCATTGTAGGTGGTGCTTAAATTCCGCTGAATCTCTCTTAATCTTTTTCGATGACGAGGAACCCACTTTGAGACTAATAATGCTTGGAGACGGCTTGAATGGGTCATGAAGAAAAACTTTAATATAAGTTTAACAGCAAATGTACAACGTTTCGACAAGGTTTTCTCATCATGTAAAGCTTTTAACATATTTCAATAAACTGTTTTTTTTTCAAAACCTGGTATGGTCTATTTTGTAGAATGGCAGAGTCTATTGTTTTGTAATGGTCGTATTTATAAACTTGTATTTTGAAAAATTTTATTTGCTTGACGCCACACGTTTAGTACTAATTACACTGTAAGATCAGAAAAGTATGCCTGTTTTACAATAACTTGCTTAAATTGATAATAACGTACAAAACTTACAACCTTAGTGCAGAGTATATATCTTTATGATATACGCCTAAGTTTATCAAAATAAAATCCAAAGTGCTACACTACCACCATTCTATAATAATTCACTTACAAAGTTACTACTCTGACCAGACCGAAATATCTCCTTGTCTGTTGTATATGGTTTGTCGGACAGCGTACGTGTAATATCACCCCCCCCCCCCACTTCCTCGGCAGTATTTTAACATGGACAACAAACCTGAGACTCATTTGTCTCCCATCTCCCGCTCCCTGGTGTTGTTTAAAGAACTAGCTATCCATGAAGAAATTGATTTGGCAGAACATTTGACCCTTTCACTAGACGCTAAATGTGTACCTTAACTTCACCTGCAGGGGAACAATGACCACATGGCTTTAGCGTAGTTACTTACATTAGGTTCTCCTGCTGGGCAGGTGAGTGCGTACAATGGCAAATAAATTTTGTCCAGATGCAATCACTAACAGCGCTAAATCAGATCTGTAAACCTATTTTATATGTTCTCATTTCCCACTTTTAAATAAAGATTCCAAGAGAAGAACAAAAATGTGAAAACGTTCTTCAACGATACAGGTACACTATATGGTTAAACGGATTTTTTTCTTCCGTTTTTTAATACTGTTTCGTACCTGTAGAGGGTGTTCACATAATAAACATAAGCCTCTTTTTATGAGTGCGGCAGGGAGAACGTTGTTGTTGTTTGGAGTTAAGCACAAAGCTATACAATGGGCTATCTGTGCTCTGCCTACCACGGGAATCAAACCCGGTTTCTAGCGTTGTAAGTCCACAGACATACCGCTGTACCACTGGGAGGCAGGGAGAACGTTAAAACGAAACGAGAATTATTCACACGCTTGGAATGTTTCAGTCACAAAATGTGCTATGAAAATAGAAAGTACGTGAAAACAATGTATTCAATATCGAACGTTATTCGATTTGAAAGTAGTCCATAGGTTGGACTCTAGTCTATCAGATGAAAATTAGGGATAATTAGTGCAGATAACGCCTTTTATTTTTAGCATTGCGTGAATACCTGGAACAAACCAAGAAAATTGGTTTTATTAACAACTATATTGAATTAGAAGAATAACTGTTGAGCTAAGTATATAAAAGCGGTATAAATTAGTGACAAGTAGGGAATCAAGCGATAGATCGAATTAGAAGAATAACTGTTGAGCCGCATCTATATACTTAGCTCAACAGTTATTCTTCTAATTCAATCTATCACTTGATTTCCTACTTGTCACTGATTTATACCGCTTCTATATACTAAGCTCAACAGTTATTCTTCTAATTCGATCTATCACTTGATTCCCTGATTTATATCACTGATTTATACCGCTTCTATATACTTAGCTCAACAGTTATTCTTCTAATTCAATCTATCACTTGATTCCCTACTTGTCACTGATTTATACCGCTTCTATATACTTAGTATAAATCAGTGACAAGTAGGGAATCAAGTGATAGAACAGTTATTCTTCTAATTCGATGAGCTAAGTATATAGATGCGGTATAAATTAGTGACAAGTAGGGGAATCAACTGATAGATCGAATTAGAAGAATAACTGTTGAGCTAAGTATATAGATGCGGTATAAATCAGTGACAAGTAGGGAATCAAGTGATAGATCGAATTAGAAGAATAACTGTTGAGCTAAGTATATAGATGCGGTATAAATCAGTGACAAGTAGGGAATCAAGTGATAGATTGAATTAGAAGAATAACTGTTGAGCTAAGTATATAGGCAGTTATTCTTCTAATTCATCTATCACTTGATTCCCTACTTGTCACTGATTTATACCGCTTTAGAGCTAAGTATATAGATGCGGTATAAATCAGTGACAAGTAGGGAATCAACTGATAGATTAGACTTCGTACTGATTTTTATCTGTTGAGCGTAAGGATTAACGCCCACCCGTTTGACAATACATATACTTCATGGGGTTATGTTAGTACATGTTGTTTGATATCCATCAGGATAGTAAACGTCATACTTGAGATACTGGCTGGCATATTATGGTGTTTCTTTATTTATTTTTTTTAGCCCTCCAGTGGCACAGCGGTATGTCAGCGAACTTACAACGCTAGAAACAGAGTTTCGATACCCTTGGTGGGCAATGCATAGATAGCCCATTGTACTGCTTTGTGCCTAACTTCAAACAAACCCTTCTTCTTATGAATGAACATTACATACAAGATGTAATAATTCAAGACATGTACAGCAGTGCTGAGAAATAATGCATAACTTCCTGGATTACAATGACAGTTTACGACTCGTTAACTTTCGATCAGTCGAATGTATTGTTTTATAGTCTCTCCAATAATTAATTATGTTTTAAAAGCTTTTAGATAAGGTTCTTTAAAGACCGTTTATCCCCGACTAAAGAACTTCTAGCGCTTAGGAGGAGCAGTTTCATCTTCTTTATTAGGAGCTTCTGATGAAAGATAAGGCCAGTTTTCGAAAGCGCGTGAGGTTTACGGTCGCTTTTTGGACTTTTATCAGCATATATTATAATAAACTAAAAAACGATTTCTTAAAATGTACATCTTAAAATAAACGTTGACTATAATAGATTTGTAGTGACTATAACGATGCTTCACTTTGTACTTTTGGATTAGAAATAATTGCAGTTTTGTTAATATGGGAGAAAATAAATATAAATGATATCCTTTAAATTTCAGCTGCTCCCTCATCTATTGATATAATAAAGCACTTATTTACAAACTGAATCATTAAGGAACTGTAATATTAAGAACGATATCATATTAAGCTTAATATTTCAAGCGACAATCAGTACAATTCCGTGAGCTGGATATCCTGCCTTGTTCTTCAGCGTAACTCTAGCTTTTATGAAATTGAAAGATCATTTGAAGATCATGAGCTCTATATGTGATACGAAGTGACAGTAATCTAAAAAAAAAAGAACAAATTATTTGTATTCTTATTAAGTTGCACAAAATAAATATCACCTTATTTATAAAGTTGCTTTATTGGAATGAAACAATGATATTGAGTTAAGAAAATATGTATATAAAAGAACAGAGAAGGTCTCGTGAAATAGGTGTGTTGTATCCATCTTCAAATATTAGTGAAAAACAAAATATCATGTGTATATAATTAACATGCAATATTTACATGCTCTGGCTGTAATGAACGTCCTTAGAAAACCTTGGCATGGTAATTAAATATATTAGAAACTAAACAAAATATATATTACATATAACACTGCGGAAAGTAATGATTGATCAAACATCAATTTTAAATTAATTAATATTTTCAATGCTTAGTGTTTTCATTTTGGAATATTTAGAGACCATACCGTTGGTATTGAGCGTGATATCCATTCGTTACGGTTTCCTCCGGGTGGTGAAAGTCTGATCTGACAGTATATTTTCCTAGTTGGAATCTGGCTAAGCCAAAAACACGAAGCTTCGTGTTTCAGGCGTCCAAGATAATTCGACTTATCTCAAAACGGTATTTCCCATGATCACTTATACTTAAACTTAAAACAGTTCATATAAAATGTATCCTCTGTTCGAGGTAACTGCTTACATATCTGCTGCCTAAATGGAACGCATGCGTAAATTTCGATGTGAACATGATTGGTTAATTGGAGAGGCGGAGGAAGTCCTTGTTGATGTTCAGGCTGATGAATGGATCCGCCCACTAGCTAAACGAGTTTGATTCAGTCGGAATGATAAAATGGGAGATCAGTAAATATGCCGCGAGTTCACACACACTGCCTCTTCTGAACATTTTAATAATTGTCGCTGGCAGAATTGAGAATACTTAATTTTTACAAGCATCCACTTCAATATCTTCCTCCGAGATCAGTGGAAATTGAAAAAAAAAGAAGGAAATACAGATGCATAACGTACATAACTTCATAAATGCTAAACATGAGACTTGAGATAGAGAGCAAAATGTAGAGTTTTATATCTCTACGTAATAATGATAGATAATATTAACAGTAAGTACGGAGCAGTTGCGTGTTTATACTCTTCTTTTGAAAGGTTTTGACCTTATCATACAGCAGTGTTTTAAACCAGTACGTAATAATAATAGATAATACTAACAACACGTACGGAGCAGTTGCGTGTTTATACTCTTCTTTTGAAAGGTTTTGACCTTATCATACAGCAGTGTTTTAAACCAGTATGATAGATAATACTAACAACACGTACGGAGCAGTTGCGTGTTTATACTCTTCTTTTGAAAGGTTTTGAGCACATCACACAGCAGTGTTTTAGACCAGTACGTAATAACGATAGATAATACTAACAACACGTACGAAGCAGTTACGTGTTTATACTCTTCTTTTGAATGGTATATGAGTAAATAACGAATTAAATAGAAGGTGTAATGGCATCTATTTATGTAGGTGGACTACCTAGCCGGCTTAGGAAGTAGCTTTCAGTGACTTAGTTACGCTATAGCATAAATTTCACATCACTTGTATATTTATTTTTTTACGATATAGCGACTTAATCTTACATTTTTGCAGTTGCTGGTAAAAAATTGACTCATCAATATTTTTAGCTTTACTAAACTAATACTACATGCGCGGAAGGACACTAGGAGCAGTGAGTAGAGTGTACAGAGTTACTCAACCTGAAGATAAAACAGCAGAATTCAAACCTTCCAAAACTACTGTTCAAGACAAATAACATTGCAGATAGGAGTATGAAAAATGGCGTTTCCCCAAAACAGAGAGGGGACAACGTTCCCCTCATATCTAACACTGACTGCTAGAGATTTACCATTTATTTGCCGATAATCAGTTTTGAAACAACTTTTAAGTTCGTAGGATTTTAAAGCAAAGGAACGTTTTCGTATTGAACCCGTAACAATCAGATAACAAATCTTGAAATGGGGAAAAATCTGTGGAAACCACGTATTGTATGAGAGCAAAAGCTATGATGCGTTCTTTTTTTGTTGTTGTTGTTGTTTTTAATCGCGGCATAAATGGCTCATAGAATGGTTCTGAGGTTGTTTTTTTTAAAGTATGAAATTTTAGCTCATAACTCCATCTCTTGACCGATGTGAGATCTGATTACAGCCGCGACTATTGAGGATTCTCTCTTGTTTAACCTGATAATGGTAGATTCGACTAGTTTTCAATATTTAGGTGCAGTGACGTACATGGACATATGAAAGCCCTGGACAAGAATACCCACACCCAGCCCAAACCTACTGCTAATGTTGTGTCAGTAAATCAATACGCTTAGTTATAATATAAATACATTAAAACCATGTTTATGATTAATATGAAGTTCCGAGACAGCTTTCTGTGGGATAACAGTGAGACATTTATTTTAAATGTTGTACGTGATCATGTCTCACTGTCAGAGACGAAACGTTGTACAGAAATTAATCTGTTATCCGACAGAAAGCTGTCTCAGAACTTCATATTGTTCATAAGTTAAGTGTGTACCTCTTATAAACAGAAAGCTGTCTCAGAACTTCATATTGTTCATAAGTTAAGTGTGTACCTCTTATAAACAGAAAGCTGTCTCAGAACTT
>NW_013665786.1:119155-129645 GCF_000517525.1 Limulus polyphemus | reverse complement strand
GATAAACCCTTGGTTACCAAATATGTAAATTTTGCGTATCTTCCAAGTGAACCTTCACGAGATGGGATTGAGTTAGGTCAGGCGGGCCCCTGGGGTCTGGGTAATTAGTCTGCCTTACATATAAGTTTCTTTCTTTCTTTCTTTTAGAGCAAAGCCACATTGGGTTATCTGCTGTGCCTATTATGGGGAATCGAACCCCGGATTTTAGTATTGTAAGTCCATATACTTATCGCTATCTCGCATATTGGACAGGTATTCCTGGATAAGAAGGGACAACCTTGATACACATTTTAAAACAATCAAAATCACAAACTTTATTTAGCGACGGCTTTCTAGTATAATAAATCTCTAATAACTTTGTCATACGTAAACGTAAGATGTCCCGGTCTCTTCTAATAAAAAAAATATTCTAAAGAAAATTAAAGTAAATATGACTTAATTATAGTGCAGACACACATTCTAAAAATTGACAAACATTATCTTTATATCTTTTTTTTATGCTTATTATTTATATAAAAAGATCGGTATAAGTTATGGTGTGAGCGCTTTTAACAAGCTGACGAAGCTTGATCAGAATTAATCACACTTCTAATGAGATATTTGTGTAAGGTCTATTATTTTTTAACACTAAATTCTTTATCTACTTCCCTAGGGATTTTCAAGAATTAGAAGACTATATAATAATAGTATTTCAACCACACTTATTCGTCATATCCATTGCCGACGACGCGTTTCACTTAATACAGAGCTCTTTAGACCGGCTATTATTATACACTTTTTTGAACCTTGAAACCCCTGAGGGACTAGATAAGGAATGTAGTGTTAAAAATATTAGGGCTAACACTAATGTCTTATGAGGATTATAATTATTTTTTGGTATAAGTTATTATTAGAACTTCTCAACTGTTGGATAAAAGACTGCAAATTGTTATTCCATTGTATCATTATTGGAATCAAATTCGAAAATTCTTCATAACAGTAAATTATATTTGAAAATATAGAAAGTTTTACTACTAGCCTAGTTTCGAGACGTATTATCTCACTTCTCACTTTGTTTATCTACAGATCTGTATTACAAGCCGTACAAACACGTACGGGTAATTCACGATCTCAGTAACAGGAGGAACGAAATTACCTTGCTGCTAGATAAACTGGTAGGTAAAAAACTTCGATTGTGAAAGTGACATGACTTAGGGAAAAGATTAATAAAAAATTAAACACGAAGATTCTAGAGTTATAGTTTCTATAAATTTGTTAGAAGTTTCAGTCAGAGACTTAGCACTCACCACACAGTTTATAAATACAACATTTCACAGTCAAGACATGTATAAAATAAATAAGGTGGACAGCACTAAACTATAACAGAAACAGACAGCACTGATTGTCTCCTTTCAGAAACCGTTAAAGGTGAATAACTGTCTTGTTTGTCTCATAAGAATGTCAGCCCCCAAAATGTTATCTATATGGTTATTAAAGCCTAAAAATCCAATGAGAAAACAGAAAGATAAAATTGGCGACAACTAGAAAAGTGTGACATACTAAAAAAACATAATTTACGGACTTTGATAATTTTACAGCAAAGTCATAAAACACTAGACTCGAAAGTAAGATTTATGTATTGTTCTCAATTTAATTGGGTGTAAAATAATTTTTGATGTGTTTCCATGGAATATTATAACAGCAAAGATTTCACCTTTTTTTCTTTTTACTATATATATATATATATACATGTACACATAACTATTTTGAAATACAGTATATCCTTGTATATATTTTGATATAATGTAATCTTATATAATACTGGCTGGAGTACTCGTTCCCTGGACGGAGGTTATGTGAATTCATGATTAATGAAAGGTTATCTTAGGACATGAAAAGTTGCTTCCTTTATATGTAATTGTAAAAAACGCAAGAACGCCCATAAAAACTGCAAAACACAAAATGTGACACCGCTATTTTGCATGTATCTCCGCATGGATCTAACAAACCTTCATGCAAAATTTGGTGAAGATCCATTAACAGGGAACGAAGTAATGGTATAAAACGCGAAAACGCCCATAAAAACCGAAAAACGTAAAATACAAAACTGAAAATTTGTATGCTTCTCCCCATGGATCCATTTAACCTCCATATAAAATTAGGTGAAGATCCATTTCCAGGGGGCAAAGTAGTGGTAAAAAACGCAAAAACACAAAACTAAAAATTTGTTTGTACCCCCGCATGGACCCAATGAACCTCCATACCAATTTTGGTGAAGATCCATCCACACCATGCGAAGTAGTTACATAGACATACAACAGACAGTACTATTATATTTATATTGATATATGTTAAGAGAATGCTAGCAACCACACAACAACAAAAAGACTTTGTTAAAACGACCGCATTCCTCCCCTCCTCTTATATATATTCACAAACTGAAGAAAGTATGAATATTAGTAATGTACAATGGTACGTCGCTTTTGTCCGACTTTTAACATGCAGGAATCTACTTTGATGCCACAATTCGTTTATTATAAAAGAACACTTGTTCCTAAGCTACAACTCTAGGAACAGCTCAGAGTCAGTTCTTTCGATGTTGTATCAAAAATTGGGACCGACTGTAAGTAAATAATCAATTATGTATAGTTCAGTGTTTTAATTTTTAACAATTGGAATAATTTATGTCATTTCTTTGACTTAGCTTAAATTTGGTCACTTGGAAAAGGGAAGAATACAAAAAAATTAAAAACATCACTGAATATGGCAATACCTTGCATGCATAACAATTTCACATGATAGCTGTTTTGATTAACTAGCATCTATCTGATAGTACGTTTTTGTTTTTTTCCAGTTCCTATAGTATTTATTCATTTTTAACATTCCCTTGTTGCACAATTAATGCAGTACTCGACATTTATTATGTACTATAAATATAAATATGTTTTAAGCTATGCACACGAAGAGCCTGAACTAAAAAGGATTAGAACTCCACGTCACGTGCATCTAAAAAGTTAAACCCATTTTTCTTTTCGTATTGGGCTGTGCATCGTTTAGTGGTTAGCGGTGGACTGTAAATCCGAGGGTTCGTGGTCCGTGTCCCGTTGTCGTAAAACGGCACTCCACAATTTGGAGATGTGAGCGCGTTATAAAAGTGACGGTCAAATCCCACTATTCAATTAGAGCAGCCCAAGAGTTGGCGGTAGGTGCTGTTGATTACTTGCCTTTCCCTTAATATAGAGATGGCTGGTGCAGATAGCCCTTGTGTAGCTTTGCAACCATTATCTCTTCCTATTAAACATACTTGGCGAAATATCTGTGTTGTATATAATAGATTTGTTTGTTTTGTTAAATTTCGCGCGCAAAGCTACTCCAGCCTTCCCTTATTTTCAACGAATAGCGTGATTGAGCGTTACATTATAATGCCCTCAAAGCTGATAGGGTAAGCATGTTCAGAGACAGGGGTTCGATCCCTTGACCTACAAAGTGCGAGTCGAGTGTCTAACTACCAGGCTATATTATTTGTTTGTTTGTTTAGAATTAAGCACAAAGCTACACAATGGGCTATCTGTCCTCTGCTCACCACGGGTATCGAAACCCGGTTTCTAGCGTTGTAGGCTATATTAAGCAGTATATAATAGAAAACCGTTCCTCTACAGCCTACGAGCTAATATGGTTATTCGGTATTCCATAATGGCAAGCTACTGTTTTGTTTGTGTGTTGTTTTTCTCAATAACTTTAGTTACGTAGTGATTTGCTCCGTAAAAATGAAATTAGCTCTATGGTAAAAACCGTAATATCATCTTCTACAGTAGCTTTTTTTTTTTGCACTAGAATACAAGAGCAAAGTTTCGATTATGGGATTTCTTCCAAATTTTTCAACGTGTGTCATAAAGAAACAGTAACGATGGAGCTTCTTATCGACTATAAAGGACAGCATATAATGAAGAAAAATATTCATCTTTTGTGTTTGATCATTTTATCTGCGGAGACCATAAATAGAAAGTTTAATTATTGCGAATGAACTGTGAACAATTGTAAGTACTTAATTTACCTTCTTTTTATATTATTCTAGTACAATAACTATGATATTAACTAAGTTAACAGTTTACTCTTTCTGGTGGGATATTTATTAGATTTTTATCTAATTTCTCTCTCCCTCTCTCTCTTTACATATATATATATATATATATATATCACATGTGCCGGTATTCCAATACTAATGTATGTATTCAAATATATCAATGAGCATAATGAATATGATCTCGCAAACACATTTGTCATTGTTATGGTATTATAAAGTTGTATATAATATGGTCGATAAAAGTTTTGTATTTTTAATGTACATTTTCATGTTATTTAGATAAGAATAAGTTCATTTTTCTTTAGTAATTGAGACTTTTCATTGGTCCAAAACATTTGTTTTATGTAAAACAAAACCAAAAATCGTATAAGTGTAGCACTTCTATAGATACGAGTACAAACGGTGACTATCTCCATGTTTAAAACAGCTTTATTCTCCACCATGTATTGTTTAAAACATCACGTACAGTAGTTAGATCGTTTTTCAACCACGTGCTACGTGGAAATGACTTGCTTTGGTATTCGAAAAAAGATCGTGGTTAATTGGAAATAGTAGCATGATGGCAAAAGAGTGGAATGATATGTTTGCTGAAAACTCCGACGGTATTGCAATAAAAAGTAAAAATGCTGGTTGTCTAGAATAACTAGAAGAATTAATTGGTAAGTTATTGGATGTTCTAAATTACCAGGACCGAGATATTGAAGCAATATTTGCCAATTAAGTCCTGTCAGTGGCTGCCATGCCAAGTTCGAGGTTGGCGAATTTGACACGGGATATAAGTTTGCTAACGTCCTATCGTTAAGTGGATGTGGTATTTAATAAATACGTCTCGAGTGCTGACAACACAAATTAGAGTAAGCATTTAGTAATTGAAATAACTAGTAACTGCTCTTCCTTTGCGAGGCTTATCTTCGGTGTGCTTAATTCCAGACGAATTCGAGAACAGCATATGTACGAAGAACGAGCTCATTAATCGTTTACTGTAGCAGGACTATCTGTCTGTCTGAATGGAATAGCAGCTTTTGTGTTGTTTAACACTGACTCGCGGGCTCAAAGCAAGGGCAACAAAGAATAAGTGCGCCGGTAATCCTAAAATGATGAGGTTTAACTGTTAGTAGTCACTTCAGTTCAAGCTAATCTTATTACAGCATGCTCGCACGAACCAGAAAGAAAAGGATTAAAGACTGGGAAAATGAGAGTCAAACAATATGAGTATCCAATGTGCGTTTTTTGGATGAATGCCCGCAAGGCCTAAAGAAATATCTTGAATGTTTCAAGCTAATATTGTAACAAGTTCGCGCGAGTTTTCAACCAACTGCATGCGCACACAGTTCTAACATAGCTTCAAAAGAATAGTCTTTACTCAAAAAGAAAAAAAGTACCACCCTTGACCTTCATACAGTCCAATAAAAGTTAGGGAACATTAAAGTTATAAAAGATATCTATATATATAAACAATACAACGACATATGGTGTAAAATATAAATGTAAACATTATCCCGTTTTTGTGTTCCTATCTATATTGTAACGATTATTTCACTTACTAGTTTTAAATTAACATTTTATACCTCCTTGTATTATTATCTGCCTCTTGGGCTTTAAACATATCTTATTATGAGCTTCTTGAGTTTTCTGTTTATAACATATTACATTAACAGACTCTTGAGTTTTCTGTTTTAACATATCTTATTATCAGCTTCTTGAGTTTTCTATTTATAACATATTACATTAACAGACTCTTGAGTTTTCTGTTTTAACATATCTTATTATCAGCTTCTTGAGTTTTCTATTTATAACATATTACATTAACAGACTCTTGAGTTTTCTGTTTTAACATATCTTATTATGAGCTTCTTGAGTTTTCTGTTTTAACATATTACCTTAACAGACTCTTGAGTTTTCTGTTTTAACATATTACATTAACAGACTCTTGAGTTTTCTGTTTTAACATATTACATTAACAAACTCTTGAGTTTTCTGTTTTAACTCCACTTACATATTCGAATTTTTTATACAACAATTTCTACGTGATAATCATATTAATGAAAACTCTTTTGTTTAGATGTAATAGTTTCTTTAATAGACTTAAATATTAAATAGTTGCACATTTAACATGTCAAATGTAACTGGGGTTACATAACAATGTCCATCTAACTTGTAATTCACAAACGTTTTTAGTCATCCGTTCAACAAGGACTACTTATATTTTCATGCAACTGTGGTATCCCCGGTAAAACTGTCTTTCCCGCACAGCAGTTATTTTGGATTATAAACCGGAGACTCGAAGAATACCAGAATAAGGAGTAAAATGTTCTCCCGACCTATGACGAGGTCATCGAGAATAAAAATTCAGACATGAAAAGTATTTAAAGTTCACAGACAAAATGTTTATTGACAGTTCAATTATAATTACAAAAACAATTACATACGAGGCCAAGTGATCAGTGGTACATGCTGAACTGGTAAGAGCAAAATGAAGACTTTACTGAATGAGCTCTCAACAGTTCGGCGTGACCACCCCCTCACGTCCTAAATTAAAAATAAAGTGAAACCCCAAGTTAATTAAGATTAAAAAATAAAACTGTTCAACGTTAGCTAAACGATAAACCACATGAAAATGATTAAACCTCTCTCTAGTTCCAACACAGTAGTCACTTCATAAAGCGAAAGTAAAAGTTAAAGCTTCAAATAATGCAAAGTCCTCTCACTGTAGATCCTTCAATAAAAGTAACGTAAAGGTATAGTTGTTACTAGATTACAAAATCCATTACACATGACAACCCCGCCAAAAATCTGTACACAAAACTCACCTCACATTCAATATATCTGTCTCCATTGAGAGTTGAATTCGGGGGCGTGGCTAATCCTGATCTTTATCGGATTCACCAACAAGAAAGACAACTTTCTATTTCTGAACGTTGTGGGCTATCTTTCCCCCAAGAAAATCGGTAAATTGCTAATTAGCGAACTAACATTTTGTATGCTTTCAAAACAAGTAAAGTGAAAGTGTTACCTGATCGGATATCGGCGTTGGATCTAAGATTTCTTAAAACAACAATAACTTGAAAAAACAGAAAACATCTTAACTAAGGGAGTAGCAGGCACATAGCACCTTCCTGTACTATACAAATTACTAGCAGGCTGAAGATAGAACCTAACTACACAACAATGCGCTACTTATAATTATACATAGCTCTATAAAATTTAGTGCTTTAACTTATACAAATTCTACAGAACGGAGAGATTTCAGAAAACTTTATAGTGCCGAATTACACAAGTCCCTCAGTGAATAAATTGGAATTTTATGGAAATACAACGCTAAAATCGTGGGTTCGATTCTCTGCAGTGGTCAAAAAGAAGAGAGTCCATTGTGAGCTTTGCACTAAAAATACAGTAACAACAACCACAAGATACGATACATATATACTCAACAAGAAATTTAGTGAATCAAAACATTTAAGAGCATTGAACCCAATAGTAAAGGTGGGGAGCAGGAATAATAGCTCAGCATATAAAACATCCATTAGCGAGCAATTAGAAGTGATGACTGCTTGTTATAAATTAAATTACAACGAAGAGAGATTATTATTAGTAGGTCTCCTTTGATAACATACAAAGAAATTATGACAGTTCCAGAGGTAACAATATCCAAGCTACGAGATAAAAGTTAAAGAAACTATAGAAAAAAAAGGAAACCAAAACTCTGTCTACAATGGTTGTTACCTGGAAGAAAGTGAAAACAGTAAAAACTGTTGAAAGTTTCATTTGTGACACCCAAGACCAATAGCCATAAATATACATAGTCTGAGAAATTAGAAGTTTGTAGTGTTAGCAAAATGTAAATAATCTCAGGCAAAAGTTTCATATTTATTAACAGAGAACTGAACTCTTCAAACAGAGTTCCTATACTTACTCCACTGTAAATGTTCTGGAGAGCTTGGCAAAATCTAGTACACAGTTATTTTTTGTGCGTCGCTGAAATAATATTAATAAACTCACTGTAGCAAACTGAGAAATAAATAAAGTTTGTCATAAAACTGATTTTAAACGTTAGGCGCCAATTCGTCAGCACTTGTAGCTTATGCTGGAGATAGAATCTGTGAGAAGACACATAATTATGGCGCCAAGTTGCTAAATCTTGAGTATTAATAACAAATGATTTGAGTGAATGACGAGATGGAGAAGGTTGTCAATTCTCCATCAACGCCTGAGTGCTATGGGTGAAACGACATGTTTTTGTGTCTGCTTTATTTGTCAATATGTAATTATAACAGTATTCGTTTTTAAAATCACATTTAAGAGAAGATAACATTTAGAGTTGTTGCTAGATTCTGACACTTGGACGTTTAACCATTAAAGTCTTAATATTCCAATAGATTTTCATTAACTAACCATCATCATAAAGCAAGTGTAAAGTAAGAGGTTTTATAAATTGCAATAATAAGCCTAACAATTTTAAGCCTGTTACACATTTAATAATTTGTTGTTTTTTAAAGTTAATAATTGATATACAAACAATTTGTTATATTTAGAATACAGGAATGTATCAAATCTAACATCTTTTTTTTTAAATCAATAAATTTGCAAACTAATAAACTTGTCAATGAGCTGAAATTTGTAAATTAAGTATATATTTAATATTTTTGATTGGTCGAGTATGCCTTTCTTTTTCGAAACGATACTGATAATTATACATTTTATAAAGTATATTGTTACGTATTGAGAATTTAAATAATCCAAAGCCGATATTTTAGTTAATTTACGCTATTTGCCACACATCACCTTCGTTTTTCACACAAATATATTTTAATATATAACAACAGTACAATTTACAACAACAATTATTATGAATAGTTACCACAAGCAAAGTTTTATAAAACAAAAATTTCACTAACTTACAAACAACACAAAATATTCTTTCTAGTTCAGAGTCTCCTTGATATCCAGCGAGTTAACTTGAAGTCGATGTACGTACAATTGCCGAGAAGCTAGCTAGCTTTGTCAGACACTGAATTGCTGGACCATCGAAGTAAGATAATATTTTTATAAAAACCACTAATGTCCGATGAGAATTCAGTAATACTTTCGGTAAGATAATAACGTCCGATGAGAATCCACTGACGTTCGAAATTTATAACTGTTCCTGGTCAAATGTCGTATATTTTCCGGTTGATAAGGGTTAGCAAAATCACGGTTTATAGCGTACACGGTTATAACAGGATCCTAGCAGATTTCTATGCTTTCTTCTTTGACCTTGGTCTTTTTATATGTGCTGGAACTGTTTTTCTCGAAAATTCGGACAACAATACTTAATTGTATTTAACCGGTTACGGAAATGGATATATTGTCGATTCTTGCGTTCACGAATATTTTACAACCTTGGAGAATTGGCGGGAGTTTCGCCTTACGTAACTAGCACTGAAAGCTAGGCACGTTTTTACATATAGACTCAATCCCAACAAACGTTGTCATTAAAATAAATATAGAACAAATTCGTTACACGTAATACATATCTGACACTATAAGTTACGCATATTTTTAAATACAAATTTAATCTAAACAACGTTCATATTAAAAATAAATACATAACAATAAATTCGTTACAATATTTTTTAAAACGTTGAAAAATACGATTATATATTTTAATACGTTTACAGTTTAAACAGAAATCAAGAAATCCGTTTTTATAAACGAATCAACCAAGAAAAATACCTTTAGTTATACAAATATTTATTTTTTTAAATCACGATTAAAGGGTTAGCAATTACATCAGATATTTCATAAAGCTTACATCACCAACTCTTTCCCTCTTTTCCAAATAACTTTTATTCAACATAACAGCATGTTTTGGTTCAGTATCCTGCTGAAATTCAAAGCAAATGAAACAACGTTCATTGGGCGTCACGTGATGAATTAAGATAATCAGAACACTGTGATACCACTTGTTCTTATGATATTATAAAACTGACATTATCTCTCAGTCCTGGAACAGAAAAACAATCCGCCATTTTGTTCCATTCTGTTTCTTAAACTTATAATTATCAATTCTCAGCATAAACTTCTCCTAAAGCAGTTTTATGCAAAATTAAAACGCTTGACAATGCATAAACGGGACTCCCTCATTATAACATTTTCAAAATTTCGATATTAAAATAAAACATTTGGGGGCTTCCGCGTGTATGTTTGTTGTTAAGCACATTTCTTCGTTCCGGGAAGAGTTAACTTAAGCATGGCGAACACGCAGCTCTTGTACATTAAAGAACAGCAACGAAAAAGAAACGTTCATTAAATGTAAAAGTTTTATCTGTAAATATAATCAATGCAGGGACTTGTTACAGTCCCTTTTTAGTATTGTTTGTTTGTTTTGAATTTCGCGCAAAGCTACACGAGGGCTATCTGCGCTAGCCGTCCGTAATTTAGCAGTGTA
>NW_013665786.1:117709-118281 GCF_000517525.1 Limulus polyphemus | reverse complement strand
ACTCTGTACACTACCGGTGGAATCTTTCCAGATGTCAACTCACTCTGTACACTACCGGTGTCATCTTTCCAGATGTCAACTCACTCTGTACACTACCTGTGTCATCTTTCCAGATGTCAACTAACTCTGTACACTACCGGTGGTATCTTTCCAGATGTCAACTCACTCTGTACACTACCGTTGGTATCTTTCCAGATGTCAACTCATTCTGTACACTACCGGTGGTATCTTTCCAGACGTCAACTCACTCCCGTACATTATAAAAGTAAAATATGTGGTACCTTTTTGGATATCACCTCGGTGAGTATCTTATATTAAGTAAAATATGTGGTTCCCTTTTAGCTATCACCTCGGTACGTACCTTATATTAAGTAAAATATGTGGTACCTTTTTGGACATCACCTCGGTGCGTACCTTATATTAAGTAAAATATGTGGTACCTTTTTGGATATCACCTCGGTGCGTACATTATATTAAATAAAACTGTGTCTTATATTGTAATGTAAATATATACCTGGAAAAAAGTTAAGCACCCCCAACTATTTTTCAGGATTGCTTATTGAAAATAAGGT
>NW_013665786.1:115407-117078 GCF_000517525.1 Limulus polyphemus | reverse complement strand
TATATATATATATATATATATATATATATATATTGGTATGTATAGTAGAGGGGGTTTCCAAACTGGGGGGTCACAGTCAACTTTCAGGGAGGGGGCTTAACAAATACACAATACTGTTAAAGTTATCAATAAGTATGTAAAATCTTCTGGGGAGCAAATTGGTAAGAAAGTTTGGAAACTATTGGTATACTATACTAATTAATATTAAAATTGGAAAACGTTTGAACTTCTGCTATGAATTTATAGATATTTGTAAGATTTCACAAATATTGGCTCTGAAATGACACTAGCAAATTAGATGATTCGGGATTTCCATTTGTGGTTCGCTTTTGTGAATTTTATTAGTTTCGCCATCTATCGAATTGAAATTAAACTACCTTGAAATAATCTATTTCATTTTTCACTAGTTTCTCTTAATCTCTTTTGATCCAGTATTGTTACAGTGTAACAATAAATCTTATCTAACAACAATTTTTTATCTATATATTTCTCTTCAGAGGGCTCAATGGTAATTTTACAACTTACAACGCTAAAATCGGGAGTTTGATTCCCTGCTGTCAACATAGTGCAGCTGACCTATTGAATAGCTATTCGCCAACAAACAAATCTTTTTTTTTGTTTTGCTCAAGCTAAAATGTGACACATTATAACGCATTCAAAGCGACTGATGAATAAAAGACTTTAATTAAACTGATATTGTATTTACGTATATAAATTTCTAAAAATCGGGTTTTAAAAATATTCTTCAAGTTTTCTTTAATTATTATTACCACAGAGACTGTACGTTGTTTCACTCAGGCTCCACTTAATATATAAGAAATATATACTCAACCGCATACGCGACAAAGATATCAAAATTAAAAACAGGTTAAACAATCGACAAGTTTGTTTATATTATTATTTGCGCAGGATGTCGTTTCGAGCTTGCGCTCTTCGATCTGTATACAGTAAATATATAGACGTCAACTCACTCTGTACACTACCTGTGGTATCTTTCCAGACGTCAACTCACTTTGTACACTACCGGTGGTATTTTTCCAGATGTCAGCTCACTTTGTACACTGCCGATGGTATCTTTCCAGATGTCAACTCCCTCTGTACACTACCTGTGGTATCTTTCCAGATGTCAACTCACTCTGTACACTACCTGTGGTATCTTTCCAGATGTCAATTCACTCTGTACACTACCGGTGGAATCTTTACAGACGTCAACTCACTCTGTACACTACCGGTGGTATCTTTCCAGATGTCAACTCACTCTGTACACTACCGGTGGTATCTTTCCAGACGTCAACTCACTCTGTACACTACCGGTGGTATCTTTCCAGATGCCAACTCACTCCCTACACCACCGGTGGTATCTTTCCAGACGTCAACTCACTCTGTACACTTCCTGTGGTATCTTTCCAGATGTCAACTCCCTCTGTACACTTCCTGTGGTATCTTTCCAGATGTCAACTCCCTCTGTACACTTCCTGTGGTATCTTTCCAGATGTCAACTCCCTCTGTACACTACCAGTGGTATTTTTCCAGACGTCAACTCAGTCTGTACACTACCGGTGGTATCTTTCCAGATGTCAACTCACTCCCTACACTACCGGTGGTATCTTTCCAGACGTCAACTCACTCTGTACACTACCGGTGGTATCTTTCCAGACGTCAACTCACTCT
>NW_013665786.1:101895-114432 GCF_000517525.1 Limulus polyphemus | reverse complement strand
CAGGTGTATAATAGAAATTTTACTGTGAATAAAAACAAATTCCAATTTCTTTCTTCTAGTATCCTATGGATATATTTAAACAAAGACCCAATACAACGGATCTCACGCCAGAAATTAGTAGAGAAATTTCCAGATAATCTTGAAGACAATAACATGTACTCTATAGTTACCTCCACCCACACCCAGCAGTCTGATTGCTATAACGCTAAAAATCGGGTTTCGATACTCGTGGTGAACACAACACTGATAGCCCATTGTGCAGCTTTAAAAAAACTAAAAAAAGGTATTTGTTTTGGTTTATACCTTAAGACGTTAGAAATCAACTCTTCTGGTTATCCATAGTCTGGTGGAAAGTAATTCTTAGATTATACTGCTTATTACCATAAGCTAAGGATGGATTGTAATAGTAAGAATATATTGGAACGTTTTCCCGTTTCTAATCGGTATGCCAGTTTTGAACGCTGTACATAATCTGTAAACCTGTTTTGAAGTGTACAAACACGAGGTTCAGTTGTTAGCAAGTTTTTCGTTCTGCCGTTTTTAGTGCAAAGCAAGACAGTGGGCTATCTGCGATTTGCCCTCTACTTGGAATCAAACCCCGGATTTTATCAAAGTAAATATTTTGTTAACATCGAAAGACTTTGACCAGCACACTAACTACTACGCCACGCCCGGCCCAATACTCTGAAAGACCTGGATCTTAGTTTTGAGCCTTCACGAAAATTAAAAATGATACAGCTTCTAAATGGTACACGTACTTTGACGTTTCCTATATTTAAACAATAAACGTTTGTATTTATGAAAGGAGAAAGGGGTTATGGAGCAATATATTTTTACCAAAAATGGTTGTAAAGTTTCAATATAGTTGCTATATATTTCTGATTTTAAGGCATGGTCAGCTAAAACTGGACAGAAACTTTACAGAAATCATACTTTATACTGACCTTGGCAGATTACTCACAAATTGCTAAGCCATTTAATATGTTAAACGCCAAAAAACTTGAATCATTTTACTTTCCATAGTAAGACAGACAGCCTATGAAAACTATGGCTTATACGGTACATGTAAACAAAAATGGAACAATCTCGCTTCCAATGTTAAGCCGAAATTCAAAGTCTAGACGTTGATAACGGGCCTAATTTGGGTCACGAACTGCGATATTAAAAAGTTTAATATTTCAATATCCAATCAATGACTATATAAAGAAGCTTGATTATTCGTATCTTTGAAACCACTGAAACCTATCTTCTTTATTTAAAATCAGTAAACCAGATGACCAGACACTCAAAGAGTGAGGCTCTGATCATTAGAATGTATATCTTTCGTGTTTGTTAAACATGCCCTAATATTTAAATATTTTATGAAATATATCGCATACGAAGTAATTTGAATAGAAAAAATATACGTTCATCTGTAAACTTCTTGTTGCATTCTCATTTGGTAAGTATACATTTTTATGTTTGAATAGCATCTTTTGTAGGAACGTGCCATACTTTAATAGTACATTTTATTAATCATTTAGAACTGTGGTAAAACGATGCTGGTTGGTAAATGTGTTTTCTTTCTTCAACGCAGAGTTTCACAGTTGGCTATATATATCGACGGCAAGGAATCGCACCCCGAATTTTAGCGTTGTACGTCTAGATAAGTTTGTTAGAACAAGTAGTAAAACAGCGAACGATGGCGCTATCTACTTTGTGTATTATATTGTTGATAGATAGTACAGACTGGTTCCGAGTCTGTGACTGACTAACTTCTAGTCAGGTTTAACTTTATATGCTGATTAGTTATCAACGTTTATTGTCTCAGCGAGACAACAACATACAGTACGAGAAGCAATAATCGGATAAACATGCACATTCATCTACTTATAAAATTGTTTAACAATTCTTACAGTATAATTCACTTTACTGACAGTAACAAATATTTATTTCTTGATTTGGTAACGATGTACCCGATTCTGACTAGGTGTAACTTAATGATGGTAAGAACTCAGCTTTTAACATCAAATAATCCAGTTACTTCGTCGCTTTATTCAAAAACTCCAAGAAACAGAAAGTCAGACATGATTCCATAATCAATTCAACTTAGGAACACTGACAAACAAGGCCACACACACCAAAAAAATGAAGCAACAGTGCAAGTGACCTCAATGTTAATCCAAGTTTCTGTGGTCCACAAAGAAAGTAGGAAAGTAGGTCCACACTAGTAGAAGCTAGTTTTAGAATATGCCGTTCATACTTGCTAAAAATGTTTTACCTTTCCAATTGAACATCTAAACACAAGTTTTAATAATACAAAAAATTGTTTTAAACTGCTTAATATCGAAAAGCACTTTCCTAAAACAATGCATGCAATATATACAACGAAAAACACTTTAAGTGCATTATTGAAAATTAACATGCAAGTCGACGAGACGTGTTTCATATAGGTATCGGTGTTCATTATTCTGAGTACAGAGAAGACTGTAATATTATTGTATTAATTTTTTTGTATGTATAACAGACTCTCACAGCACCATTATAAAGACATACATGCACATGAGTGTGATATTCTCACAACGTGCAGTTTAACTTAGAATTATCGATAGGGTCCATACTTTCTCTGTTTTTGAACACGTTTTTTTTAACTGTTTATAACCAAACTTCATATAAGTGGATGACTACTGATTAGAGTCCCCTAATAGCATACGAGTCACATAAAAATATACAAAAATATTGCAATTAATTACGTTACTTACTGCTATGTTCCTTATGTATTTTACCCAAAAAAAATAGTGATTGCAAAACATAAAATTACTCAATACGATGTAATGCGTGTACCTAGTGATATGTACAAATACAAATCGATAATACTAATGAGATAATACACTCTTACAGTAAGCCTGTATACACTGTATGGAGCCACATTCGGACAGTGTTAAAAGTTTGAACCTTGATTTTTGCTGTTTATATTTAGTGAATCTATTATAATGGCAGCATATAAAAAAATGACACAATTATTCTTCAGCTAACACCAAGTTTAATAATCTAGCTGTATATAAAAAACAAAATACAATGCTCTTAATTACAGATACATCAAAGAGCTTCTTTATTATAGTCTGTGTACAACTATACAGGGCAATCAATTACATACACGAACCGATAATTCATTTATTGTCACTTATTAGAGACTGCTACCGTATTCAATATTTCATTGCATTACTTTTATTTACTAAAAACTCACCAATATTTAAATATTTAAAAACCAAAGGAATGTTTAACAACAATATTGAAAAAAAACAACATTTTTATGAAATTTGTAAAAGCAGATGTGAATGGATATTTCGTTATCTATAACATATTTCATTTTACTTTACTTAAATGTTTCAAAATGATATAAAAATGAGATATTTTTCTTCTTCCTTAAAAGCAAAATTAATTATGTCACATTTTGGAATTAAATGTTGAATGTTCTACAAAACTCAAGTTACAAACATCGGAAACTGTAATTTTTAATGATATAATTTAACAACTTGGAGCTCACCAAAAAAATCACACGTGACATACAAGTGCCCACAGTTACCTCCATTTTGGTACGTAACTTTTCAAATGACTTCACTAACAAGTCATTCTTTCCAACAACAAAAATCTTTATAAAATAGACAGAATGATAAATTAACCAGCTGTCTCCCAAACAATAAACATTACTATTAACAGAATAATAAATTTTAAAAAGCAAAATTACTCCAGGCTGTCACCCATACAATAAAACATTATCAGTAGCTGAAAGATAAAATAACAAGCTGTTTCCTAAACAATAAAACAGCATTAACGACAGAAAGATAAAACTATTCCAAGCTGTTGCCCATACAATAAAACTGTATTAGTGACTGAAAGATAAATTCAATTCTACTCCAAGAACTTCAACACATACAAAGCTCCATAGATTAACATCACTGATCTAGATAGACTGATACAGCTTGAAACTGCAGTCCCTCAGGTGGCCATAGTGAGGGATTAGTTATTCAACATATTTCATATTCAGAGAAAATGTACTTATTCTGGAATACTAGATCAACAAAGCATCTAGACTTCAATATAGCGATGCTTATATATTTTAAATACTATCAGAAAGTTTTAAACTTGTAATTGTTTTGCAGATCATTGAAAATGTACTTTCATAAAATCAAGCTTATGTTAGGTGTGTGTATAAATACACAGGCACAGATATTATGACAATCTCTGTAGTTGCAGAAATATTTCTAGTTTGCATACATGTCTTTCTTTCTGCATGTTATAATAACAGTTGAGAAGTGCGTCAGAATGTAAAACTCATAAGTGAGGGTAGATTTAGTTGTTAATTTTAATGGGAGTATCTACTTTGGAAGATCTGTGATTTAAAAATTATATCATTATTTTTTACTTTGTCTTTAAAATTTCACTCCAACATGTGTATGAGTTCCTTTGTAATGAAGCTTGGTTTGATGACTTAAGGTGCAATACTTCATGTCTAGATGTAAGCTGATCACATTAGTTGATTAGCTAGTATACAGTATATCCTGTAATGATACTTGGTTTGATTACTTAAGGTGCAATACTTCATGTCTAGATGTAAGCTGATCACATTAGTTGATTAGCTGGTATACAGTATGTCCTGTAATGATGCTTGGTTTGATTACTTAAGGTACAATACTTCATGTCTAGATGTAAGCTGATCACATTAGTTGATTAGCAGGTATACAGTATGTCCTGTAATGATGCTTGGTTTGATTACTTAAGGTACAATACTTCATGTCTAGATGTAAGCTGATCACACTAGTTGATTAGCTAGTATACAGTATATCCTGTAATGATGCTTAATTTGATGACTTAAGGCGCAATACTTCATGTCTAGATGTAAGCTGATCACATTAGTTGATTAGCTAGTATACAGTTGTTTAGCTAGTATACAGTATGCAAGTTCATCACATTTGTTAATTAGCTAGTATTCAGCTTATCTTTTCAGTTTATGAAGCAAATGGACACATATTGTTGTTTTATACCAGAGTAAAGGTTCAGCATATAACTCCTTTAGTCTGAATTAGTTACTTAGCTTTATGTCACTGATAAGATTTCAGTTTACCATGACATTTTTGTGATGAAATGTGTGACAAATTAAGCTTTTAATATAGTACTAACTAAAAACTAAAAGTTAACATTTTCCTAAACTGAAAATGTATTTCAGATACATATTTGCCTTCACTCACAAAATAGTTTTTCTCGATTAGTACTGCCCTCTATCGACACAAATTTTCAATGCTTGCTACTAGTCTTTTACATCTAGCTTCTGCATAGCCACATGTAAATGATTATGCAGCAGCTCTCCACTAACATGAGCATGATACAACCCTTGTTGTAACCAGCACCTTCTCCACATCTGCACTTGTGAATCACTTCATGATTGGTCAGAAGACCTACACCAAATATCCCTGGAAGTGAGGAGGCTGGGTATGAAATATTAGAGGAGGTAAGTATCTATTGGAAATACATTTCAGTGTACGAAAATGTAAACTTCTGATACGATATCTTACCTCCTCTCACAAAATAGCTAGAATCCTACACTAAACTGGTAGAGGGCCAGTGAAAAAAATGATTCCCCTTTAGGAAACACCCAAAGACAGACCATGAGGTGTGGAACTAAAAAAGAAAATATCAACCTCAGCAGGAGACTGCATCACATTTGATTCAGGTATACTCTTTGCCCTTTTATGACTGTGTCGTGAACATAAAATGCAGAAAAACATGAAGAAATCCCATAATATGCATTACCGAGTAATGGGACCCCTGGGTGTCGAGTGGCTATGGTGCAACAGACCATAGTGATAGTTCGACCTCATCCAACATTTGGTGGTATCTGGAATTGTACATCAGTTTCACAGTAGGCAGAGGATCACCTACCTCTTCACCTTGAAATGGAAACTGGTAGGGAAGACAAGCTTTTGTACCAAAATACATCTCCACTTGCTTGCAGTTCCAACCCAACCAACACCTGATCCACCACGAACCGACATCCAGCTGATTGTAGGAAGGAGGAAAGCCCTGGTGGGATGACATCTCCAGTCCAAAACCTGGAAGCATTGGGTATGGTTCTTCGAGTCCATGGTAAGAGGAGAATACCCAGCTTTACACAAGTGGGAATACATGTGCTATGTCTAGCTACAATCAACAACAGATCCACTACGAACAAACATCCAGCAAATGGTAGAAAGAGAGGCCATAAACCTGGGGTGCATCTCTAATCCAAAACCTGGGAACACTGGGTATTTTTGATCCAGTCTGCAGTAGGAGGAGGGATACTGGCCAGAACACATGTGAGGACGTACTTAGCTGAACCATCTCCAACCAACACCTGACCCCCATGGGAACCACATCTGGAGGATGGTGTGTAGGAGGAACATATCAGCCTGAGGGGCAAACTGCAATATATATATATATATATATATATATATATATATGTGTGTGTGTGTGTGTATGTGTGTATGTATAGTAGTGACATAGTGGAGTGCTTCAACCAAAACCTAGCAGTATCTCGAATTGTATATCATGTCAATGGTAGGAAGACCATCATACCATCAACATCATCTAATCAAGACTGGGCCATCTCCAACCAACACCAGACCTACCAGGAATGTACATTTGGAAGATGGTAGGAAGGAGGAATTCCACAGTGAGAAAAGCAATTTGCCAGATATATATATCGCAGAATGCCACCGCCCTACTCTCAACTGAATGGTATGATGCATCACTCAGGAGGACAGGCCTCCTAGGAACTGATAAGTGGCAAGGACTTCCATATTTTACTAGAAGAAAGGAGAGAAAAACAGATTGGAGAGTCTGGAGGACTGCATCACCAAAGACAGTGCATTGGGTGACCTCAATATCCTATTTTGAAAAGCAGAGCTAACACAACAACGGAGTTGATCAACCAACACCCGGCAGCATCTGGAATTGTATGCCAGGTCTGCGGTAGGAAGTTTCAATGCCATGGAGCATCAGAGATGGGCAGCAATCCCAATCTCCTTTATTTATGAAGCAAAAGACCATTAGAGAGAACTACTAGTGGACCTACAGAACACTCCTTCTTCTGTACAGTGTGCATAACCTAATCCTGTGACGTAATTGTTTCAGCATAGATGACAATTGAAAGGAAACACACAACCAAAATCTGGCTGCACCTGGAATTATACATCAGGTCCACAGAAGAAAGAGCTACAACATAATTGACATAGAGCATGGTCACAGTATATACAGTATGAATTTTAAAAAAAGTATACCTGGGCAAGCACCACTCGCCACAAAGTGGGATACACAATATGCTAGCAAAAAGGTCCCTGTAAATAAAGAAATAACAAAAACATAGTTAAAAAAACTAAGTCTGTAATATGAAGTAAAACGTTGACAAAGTTGCGAACAAAAACAAGCACGTCTGAACAGTACTACTGTCAGTTAGGAAGTGATTAACGAGTGCAAATATGAAGAGGGCACTGGCTACGATAGGGGTTGTGTTGTACTACTATTTGTGGAGATCTGCTGCATAATCGATTTACATGTGAATATGCAGAAGCAAGAAGTGGAAGGCTAGTGGTGAGCATTGAAAATGTGTGCCGATAGAGGGCAGTACTAGTCTAGAAAAGCTATTTTGTGAGAAGAGGCAAGATATTATATCAGAACAATAATTCTGATAAATCAAAGTCCAATTCACAAAACACTTGATATACAAAGCAGTAACCGCAAATAAAAATAGCAACATACTTCAATATATTACAGTGACAGCTGCAGCTGTAATGATTAAGAAAAGATTGTATCAAAGATGGTTCTAATACTCTGTCTTCAACTGACAAACTATGGCTAGTTGAGCTTGTGATCCATAAACTGGGAATTAAATCAACGTCCAACGACTAACTGCATTAAGGTATATTTACAGGCTTCCCAGATGTGTCTATTTCCTACAGTCTTTAAACTAAAGGTTAAATTTGACAAATTACATGCTAAAATTGACTGGAAATACAGTCTATATTTAGCAGAATCTTTATTGATAAGGTGTTATGATCAATTAAGTCCTATAGAACCAAATATTGGTATATACCTCAAATACAGTTGTTTCCTACCTTCTACCTAACAACTGAGAATAATCTTCTTACCTTGGAACTAAGTATACTCATGTGGTACTGGTCATAACGAGTATCTGCTTCAGAGCACACATACAACAGTTACAAATACAGTTGTTTCCTACCTTCTACCTTACAACTGAGAATAATCTTCTTACCTTAGAACTAAGTATACTCATGTGGTACTGGTCATAACGAGTATCTGCTTCAGAGCACACATACAACAGTTACAAATACAAGTTGTTTCCTACATCCTACCTAACAACTGAGAATAATGTTCTTACCTTAGAACTAAGTATACTAATGTGGTACTGGTCATAACGAGTATCTGCTTCAGAGCACACATACAACAGTTACAACTATGAACTGAATGTTACATTTTCAATAAAGAACAAAAAACGTTTCTGTAAATATACATCTTTTTCATGGGCTGAAGCGTTAAAAAGCAGGTTTTGAAGTTTAAATATCTGAAAAGGTTTTTCTGGAAGGCCTACATTTAGTACTAAGAATGATGCATGAATACTACTTCTGTGTTGTGAATACAAGCTGGTCACACACATGGATTCATGAAAATACTATATAAAGTTTGGAACAACTTAAAACATGCTCTCTTGTTTCACCAAGATTTATGGTTAGACCACTAATGACTAAAAATACATATATTCTCTCACTAATATGAACAGGTAGAAAAGCATCAAATCTTATACTTCAAAAGAATGTACAAATACCACATTTTGCAAAATAATCACAAAATTTGTATCCAATACACATGTAGAGGTTTTGATGATTAGTGCAAAAACAATAAACAGTTTCTAAATGTACAGTCAATAAACAATCACTTCTAACAGTTAAACACAGTACTAAGTATCAAGTTTATACACATTCTTTGAACCTTTTAAAAAACAACTTTTATTTTGGAAAAAAATGTTTACTAATTTTTTCATTTGCTTTATCTTTCTTATGCTGATGAACAAAAAACTGTTTCCATTGGATAGTCAAGACAAATTTGAACTATGTATGCGTAAGATGACAGCTTCTCTTTAGAACAGTTTTCTAGTCTCACTATTCCAGTTAGACAAGACTCAAGGAGTCTCTAGAAAAAAACTAACTCTATATAAAAAAAAGCAAGTTGTTTCAAATGACCAAGATAAACCTTCTTCAAGTATCTGCAACATTATCTATACCTTGCTTCTTAAGAAGTATCCATTTAACTTACAAACAATATGAAGTTTCGAAACTTGCACTTTAAATGTTGTATGTGATCATGTCACTGTTAGAGACAAAAGGTTGTACAGAAATAAGCTGATTATCCTACATATAGCTGTTTCAAAACTTCATATTACCTATATCTCGTAAAGCTGAGCTCTATATGCCTTCTAAAATAATAAATCACAGAAATGCCTGTCCACAATGTCATTGTCAAGTAAAAAAAATTGCATGTAAATACACTATTTCTTGCTATAACATTACACATTTGGCCTAATGTCTGTCACAATAAAGATCTATAATTAGAAGCTTTATCATATGTTCATGAAAGTTCTGTTTTACGAAACAATGTCCCTAAGTATCACACAATAAATGACACATTTTTCATTCTTTGTTTAATTGTGGGAACAGGGGGAGTGATGTAGGCTAGTTCGCTTCTATTGTCCTAATACATCTAATTTACCTTTATTCCTCTCCATTACAAATTTAAATAGATGATTTTTTTTTATTGTATTGTACATATGATATAGTACTTGCAGAAAATCATATTTACCGTCTAAAAAACATAATAAATATATTTTTAACTAACCATTTTTGAACATGGTTATTTTAATTTTTAGAACAGAATTACATCCATAACATTTATACTACATGCATATTCATTACAACACACAGCCTTCTGCCTTCTTAGGAGCATTTGTAAACATCAACAACGAAAAGTGACTTTACGCAATGATTTATTTGTCATTGTTTTATATGAATTATTTCATAAAACTAATTATTTCTATAAATCCTTTATGGTTATCTTAATTCAAAAATTCTACATAGAAAGATTTAAGGCTATGTTTATTTCCTCTCTAGAAAATGCATCAAGGCACTTGCATTTTGGCCCACTGAATGTAATTTTCCAATTACTGATAGGTTTTCTTGCAATTTATTTACTATTAAACAGATCAATAATTTGTCATAAGATCTACAGAGACCTAAGTATGTGCATGCAAAGGTACAGAAAAATTTCCTTTAATAGCTTAGTTATTTTCTTCACTGCCTAATACTCCATGCCCAGAATACATGTGTATTTTCAACACATAATTTTATACACAGCAATATTCCTAGACTTTTATGCAGGAATCATCTAACTCACAATTTTCATTTCAGTTTGTGATATTTTATGCAAATTACATCACAAAAACAGCTAACAAGAGCTTCTTAAAAATAATAAAAAGTTTATTGGATTTCACACAAAGTTATACAAGTGCTATCTGCACTAGCTGTCCTTGATTTTGAAGTAGTAGACTAGTGGGAAGGCAGATAGTCAACACAAACCACTGTCAACTCTTGTCAAACCCAAAAGTGGGATTTGACTTTCAACTAGCTGTCCTTGATTTTGAAGTAGTAGACTAGTGGGAAGGCAGATAGTCAACACAAACCACTGTCAACTCTTGTCAAACCCAAAAGTGGGATTTGACTTTCAACTAGCTGTCCTTGATTTTGAAGTAGCGGACTAGTGGGAAGGCAGATAGTCAACACGAACCACTGTCAACTCTTGTCAAACCCAAAAGTGGGATTTGACTTTTAAACTGATATTTCACTCACAGCTTCAAAATGTGGAGTATAACTTTTTCTTTTTTTTTTTTCACTGTAACAGGACATGAACCATGGAACCTCAGCTTCACTATCTGGCATGCTAACCACTGGGCATTCCTCGGCCCACATACAAAAAAGCAAAAACAATTTGTTCAAAAGTGTTCATTGGTGAACAAGTGTGTAGTCTAACATCATATACTACGTAAGGTACTTCATTTACAAAACACATACTTTACTTCAACGTTATATGTAAAACATTCCATAACTAGGCCATTAACTGAGATGCAAGTCGTGTACAAAGATTAACATTTAGCATATACTAGTTTAGATTTCATAAATTCCAGAGACCTTAGTCAATTATGTAAAAATTGGAAGTTGTCAGACTAGTTTTTCAAGTCTACCTATGGTTCAACAGGTCCTGATACATATTATGGTATCACCCATAAGAACCAAACACGTTATTACCTCAATGTGAATAACTAACAATTCTAACTTCCTTAAGCAATTGTTACTGCATCTGCATGAAAATTCTTTTTTTATTTAAAAAGTTAGACCCAAGACTTGGGTCAAGTTCTCCTTTCAAAAGAGTACAACTGGTAAACAACACATGTACTCATCTCCTTCCTAATCATGATGCCAATTCAATTAGTCTGATATGTAGTTAGCAAAGCTGCATCTACAGGTTCCATGCAAGATGGACAAGTAAACGAGCGCATTAACCAGTCATCAATACAAACCGTGTGATAGGTATGTAAGCAAGGTAGATATCTTACAGCATCTCCAATGACAAATTCTCCCATACAGATTACACACCTGGAAAGCAGAGAAAAAAATAACCAATCATCATGGACAGTGATAAATTTTAATCTTCTTACCACACTTATACACACAAATTATATATCTAATGCTTGAAACACTTGAAATTATAATAGGGAGGTGTGACTTTTTGTAATAAATTCTTCTTCTCAATTATCTTATCTAAAAGTATATCTTTAAAATATTTATTTCCAGTTCAAATGTTTTACCCATAAACAAAGTAACAGTTGTGAAAATGTTAAATATTTTCAAAGTAACATGGTTACTGTGGGTTTAAGAAATTTCTAACAACTTTAAATGACAAAGTTTGAGATCCTGACACAAAATTCAAGAAGAAAAAACATTTTAAATAGACACAAAAACTAGCTCATCAGTAGTAAAAAATTTCATTTATCAGTTAATTTATTTCTCTGTAGATCTTGTAACCACCATAAAAAATTAGGTAATAAATATAAGTTATGCCTCTTTCATTCTAGAATGACAACAAGTTATAATACAAAAACATTAATGTTTAGACTAAATAGCTTAAATCTAATAACATTATACATTTATATATATTTATTACTTTTATTCTATTGACCTAACAATACAGAAGTTACAATGATGCGGCTCAGGTGTGCCATATCCAATAATATAAAACTGACCTTTAGTCTTTACAAAGTGACCTGTCTTGGCTGTGTTTTAGTAGACTAGTATTTTGTAAAATACAGTCACATTTCAATTATTATATATTATATACGAATATAGATTTATATACTATTTAGAAATAAGTTCTTAAACTTATTTTTTTAAAATATAC
>NW_013665786.1:90103-100895 GCF_000517525.1 Limulus polyphemus | reverse complement strand
GTTTTAGTAGACTAGTATTTTGTAAAATACAGTCACATTTCAATTATTATATATTATATACGAATATAGATTTATATACTATTTAGAAATAAGTTCTTAAACTTATTTTTTTAAAATATACAACAGTAAATAAAGAAGTAAAGCAAACAATTATCTCTTCTAGTTTGTACATGGTTGCTGCTTGATGTAGGATGCTAAACTTTTAAAATTTTGCATGTGGAGGATATGAAACAAAAATAATTTTTTTTACCAAAAAATCATAAATGAATGACTATATCAATACCATAGACTTTCACCATAATTTATCAAGCTTAGTAACTAAGGTGTATTTGGGTATAAAAAGATATGAAATTTTGAGAAGACTATACACATAACCTATCTCCTTGAAATCTTGGTTCAAAAGAAAGAGATGGAGTCCTAGGAATTTAAAATGGCTAAGAAAGCCACTAGGGGGACATTTTGAGGTTTCAACTGGTTATTCATGTGATATATATAGAAGTAAGTGTATATAAGGGAGCGTTTCCAAAAATGGAAAGAGGTGGTTGAGGTGCCATTGTGTTTGATTTATTACATGAACAATATCTTAGCAAATAGAAAAGATAAGAAGTTCTTATTTTATATTCTAGCTTGTCAATATTGGTAAATTGAGTTCCTAATTCGTACAAAACTACAGACTTAGTATCTTGACATCACAAACATCTAATTTGAACCAGTGCTGCATTCAACATACCGTGTGACACACAAAAATCAATGTTTAATTGTGTTTCTTTAATATTTAATTTTAATCTACAGTTTGATATCAAACTTATTAATATAGTAAATAGTAGTTCAATAAAATTTTGAATGCGAGTCAACAAACACGATGACATGGCCTTTGACCCATGACCCGTCAGGAAAGGGTTAAAGAGTACTGAATACTCTGCACAGTTTAATTGAACAAAAGAGTATGTCAAAATAATTATCATTATTTCTGTTACTATTCTCATAAAAAGCTGTATCTCATTAAAAAAAGTATTTTTGAATAACCATTCTCAATCAAGATATTTAATTTCAATTACTGAATTAATCTTTTTTGGATGTGGTGTGAATATGAAAAATAAAAAAAAGGTTAAAGAACTCTGTTCATAAATACATCTATTGTCAAAAATTTAAAGAACTGAGTAATTTTATTTGTAATTATTAAAAACTGTAACAAAACAAAGCCTTACATTTTTGTACATACAATATTTTTATCATTATTTACATTTGATGTATAGTTTCATACTTTGTCACTGTTAGACAAATTATCAGGGTTCTTTGATTCACATAGTCTACCTCTACACATTATCTTGATACTGTGAACACACACAAACTGTGTTCTTGTTTGCAACCAATAGTATGGAAACACAACATTTAAATCCATAATCTTTTAAATAAAACAGTTCTTTGTTAGAGAAAGCATCTGCTTTCTCCTGCTAAATTTAATATATTTTAACAGCAATAACTTAAGAACACTAACCTCAAGATCATAATGAAATGGATACTTACTGTTTGAAATGATACTAGAAAGCTTTCCATTGAAACTGAACCTAAGAGGCACCAAACACAACATGTCAGCTATGGAAACTTAACAGTTGGAACTGGACTTCTAACAAAGATCCATTTAAAGCCACTGGGGCAAGCCTACTTAAGTGATTCAGTACTTTCAGAAATTTGCAATGATTCCCATTCTCCAGCACCTGATGCTTACCTATGGAATGGATCTCAACAAAGGGTGCAAGGGAGGATTTCAAGACATTTCTCATACTATCTCAAATAAACAATGCATGTTTCAGTTTTGCAGTCATCTCTCCAAGTTATAACATCCACTTCAGTGAGAGTGACTTCATTTTATAACATCAACAAAATGTACCTCAAAATACATTAAGGCAGAATCACCACAGGAACATACAGATGTTTTTTAACAGGAAATAGGTTATATTTTACGAAGTCTTGTAGAAATGAAAAACTTGACTTGGAAAAAATATTTCAAAACAAAATTTCTTTATAAATCAATAAGCTCTAGAATGTGAATTTACCATTACAAAGCCAGAATTTAATGACAGCAAACCATGGAAATCACTGATCAGAAACAAATTTATATACTTGCAAGTTCTAAAAAACCCTTTTACTTTTTGTAACCTCAAAATAAGCCTAAAAGAGTTAAATCTAAAACATTTTTTGTTGCTAATGTATAGTCTCATATGAATATTTCCCATATTTATAATGATAACAATCAAAAATATTCTATAAATATGAACTTTAGAAAAGTGATGCTGAAAGAAATTTAAATTTAACTAAAATTTAGTTTCATACTGTATTCCAATAAAATATGTCAGATGTACAATATTCAGCATTGTTAATATTAACAAAAAAAACAAAGATCTGTCAACACCCTGAGGAATTCATGCCATAAGTTAATGTGTCAAGTATGTAAAATTACTGAAAGGAAAACTTCAGGGTATTCATTAAAACATGATATATCTAGATATAAGCCTGTTGTTAAAGATGAGACCTCCTTGTTTAACTGTTCAATGAGATCAGGAACATCTATGTAGAATTCAATCCCATGATGACTTAAATAGTACAGCATTGATCTCAGAACTTGAATGTGAGCAGATAGTGGGTATTTAAGCCATAATCAGACAGATTTTTAATATACTTATCCATTACAAGCACAAATAGAGAGCTAGGAACTAAATATTTACTTTCATTTCAGACTTAAGGGCTCATTCTTGTTTTGTATGACACTAAATTATATTCAGTTATATGTTCAACTTAATTCTTTCATGGAGGATACTAGGGTGATTACTAGTTTGAATGTAATTTTTCAAAGAGACTTGGAGTATTTGGTGAGTTGGACTAATACCTGACAGATGTCTTTTAATCTTAATAAAAAGAGGTTATGCATATTGGTTATCACAATATTACTTATTATGTTGCTTTAAAGCCTAGCTGTAGAAATTCTAGGTGAAGTTGATGAGGAAAAAGATTTGGGCTTAGCTAGCAAAATCTCCAAACCTTTCTAGCAAGCAACAATGAAAAGTTGTTTGTATATAAGTAATGAGTACAGGTTGGAGAAGGTCATTGGGTCATTCAAGAACATTATACTTCATTTGGAATATTGTGTTCAGTTTTGATCAACATACTTAAGAAAGGTTGTTGAATTATTAGAAATGATTCAGAAAAGAGCTACCCAGATGATTCCAGGTTTGTATAAACTTTCATATGGAAGTAGAGTGAAATCTCTTGACATCTTTCCACTGATTAAATGCAGTGTTTCACATGTATACACACACTGTGGAATTAAATTAGCATTAATTCTTCCTTCAAATGCAGGTATCTGTTAGCATATAATCATTACATGACATATCATGTCATTTCACACTTATTACAATACACACACATCTAAATAATAACTTGCAAGTTTCCTACTTAGCTTAAAGTATAGCGTATGATGTAACTCAACAGTCACAATATTGGATGTACAAGTATTATTGTTTTTACAGACAATACCATATAGGTGGCAATCTACTATTGCTTGATTGGATTTACTACTCAGCATGTGAATGTCACTTGTCCAGTGTTTATAAATTATTTTTTGGTAACTCATATTTATGTGTTAATAAACAGTTGCCAGGATTACTTCATGTGTTTTTATTGATCTAGTCGAGGATATTGTAGATAACCTAGTCACCATGTTACACTTCAAGAATGAGACTGTCACAATCATGGTACAGAATTAGATCATTGCATTGGTATTCAGTGTTTAAGTTCTCCTTGTAGTCTAAATTACTTCAGTCAGATATCATTCAGGAAACTTATTTTATTTAACAAATAACTGCAAAATTATATGACTGCTCAGATTTAACTAAAAATTATATGGAAACAAACTGAATGACAGCAAATCAAAAAAAAAAAGAGTCAAATGATCCATCTGTCACATTAGTATATTTATGCAAAATAAGAAGATTCGTTACTTACAAATACGTGTATTACATAACAAAAATCTACTGCAACTCACTCTCTGGTTTTCTTGCTACCATCATAGAATCCAGTTGGTAGATGTTGAATGAGCCCAATACGTTGAGCTATCTTAATTTGTTCTTCTTCTGTTAGTTGAGATGCTGGGCGACTCACATTAGGAGAAGGATAATACACTGGAACTGATATGCTTTCCTACAACATTTGTTGATTATTATAGATATTATTAGCTTTAAACATTAAGCAAAAGTATGGATATAATTAAATAAATATTCAAAACTTGATGTTGGTGGTTAAATGAAAATTGAAAACAACAAGGTTAAAGAACATGAAGCAGCAGGTATTACTTCATTTTGTTAAATTTTGACTTGTTTAGAATAAATTATTATCTTTAGGATAAATTATTATCTTTAGGATAAATTATTATCTTTAGAATAAACTATTATCTTTAGAATAAATTATTATCTTTAGAATAAACTATTATCTTTAGGATAAACTATTATCTTTAGAATAAACTATTATCTTTAGAATAAACTATTATCTTTATAATTAAGATATATCGAAACATAAACATAGTTGTTGTTTAAGGACAATGCTACAAGATTAATACAAGTCCAATGAGTGAAATATTATGCATATTGGTTATCACAATATTTATAATTCTTATACTTTACAGCCTAGTTGAAGAAATTCTAGATAAGTTTGATGAGAAAAAAATATCTAAACTTAGCTACCATAAAATCTTTAAAGCTTTCCAGACAATGTATATTTGTAAATTATAATGCAAATGGGATTTTAAGGCATGTACTAAGTATTGCATTATTACTTTATAACCAAAATTGTCTAGAAAGCTTTACAGATTTCATGGTAGCCAAACCCAGGTCTTATTCCTCATTAACTTTACCTAGAATTTCCCCAGCTGGCCTGTAAAGTATAAAAATAACACTGTGATAACTAATATGCATAACCCTATATAAAATACATATATAATGATAATTACATTTATTTTTATATATTCTTATGTCACCTAACAAACAACAATTAATATACTTATCTGTACAAAGAAATAATATAATACTCACCTGGTATGATGGTGGAAGTTCAACATGATCAGTGGATGATTCTCTTGTACTAGTGCTATTGTTTTCTCGCAATAGAGAGATATCATCTGATCCAAATGATTTTAAACAGTTACCCATTTTTCAAAACTCCTGTTTGCTGTTTTAAATATCTTTATGGTGAGACTCCTTTCCTTTTAAACTTAAAATTTCACACAATTAATTATGTTAATTTTCTTAAACTAAATCTTAACAGGCACATTACAACTTACAGAATTAATTACAGTATCGATATATATATTTAAGAAACTAAGCATACTGCTCTGGAATAACTACTATGCTATGCAGTAGCTAATCTTATTGGTATGCTAAAAATACTATGTATTCAATGTCTTAGTTCTAATAGTAATAGGTATAGGACTGTTACTTTTAGCTTTAATGACACCTCCCATTTTATTTTTAGCAGAAAGAGTAAAAAAATGTTAATTTATCATATATATCATAACTACCAAATAAATAAACAATCAACTTTTAGTAAGACTCGTTAGGCTTGAAATCTAAGTGCTGCTTACAGGTTACAATACTACATTAGTACTATTACTATTAGTAGATATTAAAAAATATAATATTATGATTCAAAAATTCTCAATTTAGTTTGTTGGAATATGTGCTAAGTCTGTATTTTTATTATATTTTAGTGCATCATTAAGTTAGTTGTACAATATCAACACTGTTAATTTTATGGCAGTGTTGTACAATTACTAAATTAATAAGAATAATAATATCCTTGAGTGTTAGTCTACCCTTTCTTTCGCTTTGGCTTCCAAAGTTCCACTTCCAAATTCGAAAAGTAAATATTTGTACGAAATCTCTTCTCCCAGAATTTTACATAATTCAATAGATCAGAACAAGCCCAGTGTTTTAAACATTCCATATGTGAACACTAGTTAGCTGATACTATTCATAATTACTTCCACTACATTGTTAAACGTCCCTGAACTCACGGTTGAACAATAACAACACAAACCTGTCTTTAACAGCTGATTACTATCGCCGCCATGTGGTTTCATATGGTACTACATCTCTATTTAATTAACTCGTTATGTTTTAATAAAATTAAAGACTATATATATCACCTTGTTCAACTCAACTATTTTCATATTTGTTCGCTGCATCGTTGTTAGCATTATACATGCTTTATTTATTTTCATTTAAAAATAACACTGACAATTAGAACTAACCTAAATATTCTATGTTCATAACATAAATGAAATGTTAATATTTCATTCATTTTACAAAGAAATATGAATGCTGATAATATATATTATGAATTTTGTTCTGAAATAACTCCAATGTTCTGCTGTTTTTCACATTATTTCGGTTCTGATTATGAAGAATACTAAGGATTGTTTTGCCAAGACGAAAATAAAGTGAAATAAGTGTACAATCTTTTCCAGAAAAAAAAATGTGAAATAGCAGATACTAAGTGTTTCGTCTACCTACAAAAATGCCATGCATTCTAAATACATTTACACATACTGTTTATAAATAAGTTTTTACACTGTATTATTTTACATATTCTGTTAAAATAAATAAAACCAGTAATGTGAAAGCGACGACCATCTCCACAATTTAAAACACTTCTACTTAGCACTGTTTTCTGCTGATCAGAATTATATTTTTCCGGTGTTTATGAGGAAGAGTGAAGGTAGATAGAAATACAACAAGCCAAAAATTATGAATTTTAGATGTATACTTTAATTAATTTTCATTTTGGTTTATAACTAATTACTCATAAGGGGTTAAGGAATGGTCCTAATGAGATTTTTTTTTATCTTCAGCATTTTTTCTTTTCACTCTTGAATTATATAGTCATTATTTATTCAATAAAAGGATAGGAATCTGTGAGATGTGAATTTTATCCATTCTACGAAAACCACAAAAATGACAAGAAAATCGTTTTTAATCTTATATTTGGCTCCCCCATAAAAATGTAAAATTTCATATACTTCGTAAACTGAATGTTCAGCTGCATTTTAAACACCTCCAGATCTAGAAACTGGTCTTGTGGACCTGTGTTCTTTGTGCCGTTTGAATTCAGGGACCATATCAAAGACGACTCCATATGTGCACAGCATCCCACTACTCTTATCCTAGTATAAGTGGGATATATTGAATGTCATGCTGAATTAAGAGAGAGTACATCTCACTTAAAACATGTTGAAACTGAATTTTGGCACGGAGTAGGCCGCTTTTTAAGCTACTGGACTAATAGAGCCCATCCTCAGATATAGTTATTCCGTGTATGATATCGCCTCCTTCAACTAGTGTACACCGACTGTAAAAGATCGCAGAAAACCCAAAGCTACATCACATTATACGGTGTTTTTCTATACCAACCTTCTTCATGTAAAATCTTCGGACTGTACAACATATTTGAGTGTGTTGGGCTATTTCACCAGCTGAAACATGCGTTATACGACAGCAGAATTAGTTTTTGTGTTTTGTATGATGATATTAGTTGCAAAGAGCACTGTCAGTTTCTACTGAGTCCCCTACAACATGAGTCCACAGGTTGTTAAACACAATTTCTACTGTTTTGTGCGAAATTCATTACTTCTAACACCCAATAAAGTTTAGTTACGAACCTTGAAAAATTGGATTTCTCTGTAGAATGTTGGTTACACCCCATATGCAGAAAGCACGACGCCCAGTTCACGAGAACGATATTTATGTGCCCTTAAACCATCTATCCACAATAGCCACGTCATATCACTATACCCGAGCGCTATTTTTTTTCAAAGTCATACAGAATATGTGATGAGTAACTGCTGCACCATTCTTTTGGTCATTATTAAGATATGGACCAAGGCCAACATAAAGTACACATCTGTAGTCAGAACCTTTTTTAGTTACACAAGTGGTCGCATCGTATGCATACTTTGATAACTTTGCCTCTAGAATTCACATTTGGTACTTTTTTGTACATACACATACACGACAACATAAAATAGGATGCCAGCAGCGTTCTTCTCTTGTACCAAAATATTTCATACAAAAGGATAGCCATGGTTAAATGTCAATTTTCGGTGGTTGATATATCCAAATCCAAGGTACAGAGAAACAAAATAGTTAGTTTATCAAAGTATAGCCATCCAAGTGTATTGCTCTCTTTAAAGCAAAGGTATTTTCCAAAGCCATAGTTGTAGACAGAATTGTGTTGGATAACTCAGTACAGAGTCTCAACAGGAGAACTTCCAAACAAACTCGCACAGATCTTTCCTGGATATTTCTCAAAAATGCAGTCTTGAAAAGCGGGTAATCAAACTGAGACATAACTAGTTCAGTTAGATTAAATTATTCACCTTCAGTTAGTTTGTAAGACCTATCAAAGTTTATTCCATCTAATTTATTTGATGCTGTCTTCCAAACTATCAGTTGCATCCGTTATCTTATACTTTAAATGGTCTTTCATCTTGGTATCTATTACCTCGTATGAGTCGGATACAATTTACTTTCTTTCCAGATCACTTTAGCCGCACCGCGCTACAGCATAGATGCAGTACCATACATAATAAATTCTTGAGTTTGTGCTTTAAATGATACAACAGTCAAATGCATAAACTTTGAGCATATAACATTTAATGTGAGAGTTGTACATTGATCTACTGCTCAGTTTTAAAGGCTATACTAAATAGTTTACTCAAGGATGCACCAGGAGTAAAATGTGGAGATGTAGCGTAGCCTGAACCACTTTTGTCAGTTTCACTGTCATCTCTAAAGGGATCGTTCGGCATGTGGCAGTTAGAACCATGGTACAGTTGATGTCATTTGGTACAAATAACACCATATTTAACAATAATTTTATTCTTTATTTGAAAATATCTTTTTATTGATGTGCATTGTCTCTTCTTAGGTACATTCTTCACATTGCATATGCCTGCATTCCTTTCCTACGACCGAATAATGTCTCGCTAACAGTATAATACTTTAATTATTTTCCAAACCTTACAAACCACTAAGTAAGCAATGAGGCAGGATATTATTAGGTTTCAGATTGATTAAATAATCCAATTTTCAATGTGTTACCATGCAATTAGCTAAACTGAACAAGTTGCAGTTTTATCGACTGATACATAAGGTGTGAATGAGATTCTTGCAGATTTATTCAATGTTTACCTTTTGCAAGTTGTGAATTTTAAACACAAAATAAAACGTTTAAACACTTTAAAATATACAAGAAGACAGATCTCAACACTTCACGCATCTTTTTTATGATAAAATAGCCAACGTCATCTTTTAACAAAATCTTATACTATTTATAACCTCTCATAATGATAAACGATATATTGGAGATTGAAGTTATTTCAAGACAGTTCTCACAATAAAAAATTATGCAAATTAGGAAAACGAGCTTAATCTGTAGAAGTGGGCTTACATAAGATTTGATAGGCGTGAAAAGAAAAAAAAAAATAAGGAAGCGGCAACAGACAAATTCATTTCTTAAAAATAAACCCATTACAGATGAAATTACTCCTATAGTGTTTGTATTTTTCAATTTATTTTTTGCTGCCACTTGACATTTGACAAGTCTTTATAACCCACGGCAGCTTAACAGTTACTAAAAATACATTTTAGCACTTTATGACCCTTTTGGTGACACACAGGCTGGATGTAGCTTAAAAGTTCCTAAAAATAGTTTTTAGTATTTCATAACCCACTGGTGACCCGCAGGTTGGACGTAGCTTAATGATTACTAAAAATAGTTTTAGCATTTAATAACCTATTGATGACATTCAGGCTGGATGTAGCTTAATAGTTACAAAAAATAGTTTTTAGAACTTTTGATAAATACATTTCAACTAAAATTTTGTCATATATTTAACAGTGTTTCAGACAAGAAATGGCATCAATAAGACAAATTCGACCAAAAATGAATAAGAAGGGACAAAAATATTCAATGAATCAAACATTTTCATTGAATAAATAGACAATGAAATTTAGCACATGAAAGATTTATGGGCATGTAAACACTTCTCTTCATTCCAAGCAAGCTTCTTTGCTTGCTTGATGATATAACAGTTACACAGTGAACACCAAGACGATTCCGAGTTTAATAGAAAAAGGAAGTTAGAGTTTTTGACTTCTTTACTACACACATTAAGATATGAGATATTCTACTGAGTCCAGATCAGTTCCAGGTGCAGCAAGTGAAGATAGGCAAGTCCTGGGCTAATCATTCGAATATGTAAGACTTATTCTAATTACAAGATTAGCATAATTAAAGGTTGGGCAGATCTTGTTCGTCTAAAACTTGTAGTTAAGTGTATAAAACTGTAGTACAATTTTAAAAAAAAATATTTGTAAATCTGTACAGCTTCTGGTACTCCTTCGTGATCTAACACCTTGATGCTCACAAGGGTTTGCTGAGATGCAGAATCTATGACAAAGTTGCACCTTTGGCCATCCAGCTTTCCTGTCACGTAGATACTATGTGTGCTTGGCATTTTACACCTAGCTGTTGGGACTTTCATGATGGGGGTTGGTGGGCGTCGCTCAATACCAACCACTACTGGTTTCCTTGAGGCCGACTTGTTGGTAATATTCTTTCTACACTGGCTCCTCAAATGTCCGTGCTTTCCACAGTTCCAACAACCTTTCTGGGTAGCAGCATTTCCTGCTGTGGCATCTCCCCTGTGTTGAAATTTCCACCATTGAGCTCTCTTATGCCC